>NW_009936029.1:0-9661 GCF_000696875.1 Nestor notabilis
TATTCTATGATTCTGTGATTCTATGATTCCTAGAGAAGCCCTATGGGAGTTTTTTCAGGCTCTCCACTCCTCAAAAGGTCCATGTCAGTGAGTAAAACCATGCCACCAAGTCAAGAATTTCTTATTCCTTGTTGATTTCTCATATCTCTTTGGAGAAATTCTTTCTGGCTTCCTCTACAAAGCTTGACTTCAGTGGAGCAGTCACAGTAACCTTCCACTAGGAAAAGCAGAACACCCAGGTGCAGGCAGTCCCTACAGTCCTTTGAGATTGTTGTGCAAGAAGGTGTAATCTGTCATACTATGACTAAAGAGACACCCCATTCTGCAGAACATCCCTATTGAGTTCCCCTTAACAAATCATGGACATAGATGAGAAATATAAGATCTTCTAAAGCTTAGGACTCAAAGTATTTTTTTTTTTATAATGGCTGCTGTATTTGTATAGATCCAAGAGTGCAATTTTGTTCAAGCTCAGCAGGGAAATGGTACTTACATGGTACTTATACCTAGATACAATGTTATATAGATAGACATATTCAGGAAGTTTTGTGAAACAAAAACAATTACAGAAAGAAATAAGCATGGTAAGAACAGACTAAAAGAAAAAACACTGTGAGTTTAGCTGTAGATTTACTAGGGAAGGTGAGTAAGGGGTTTAAGCGTACCTGGTTTTCCCCATCTCATGTCCTCATGTCCTGCTCCTGTGCTGCCACACAGATAATGCATATAAACCTGGTCACTGTGTGAAACCATAGCTTTTTCCTAGTGCCTCCAAAGCTACAGAGAAGTCAGTGTTGCACCAGAGCCAAGAATCTATTGCCATCTATCCTCTCCCTCATACTATTGCCTATCCTCTTGTAGACCCTACTGGCAGCATCACCCTGTCCCCTGACCTGATGTGGTCACATAGCCCAGACATATCACAGGGGTACAGCATAAGTCAGCTGGACAGATGGGGAAGGGGCTCCACTCAGATAAAGGCAGCAGCCACCTCAGTCACTACAGTATTCAGCTGAAACTAGCATAACTGGGTGCACACATTCCTGAAAAATGTATCTATCTTCATAGAAGTATTTTTTTTGGCTACACGACATCAAATGTTGCAATAATTTTGAATGCTTTGAAATGACACACATTCTGTGCAGTTTAAACCAATTTACTGTGTTAGGCTTCAGCTCATATAGAGTAAACCCCGAGAAACCAACCTGGTATACTGTGACAGTTTGCAAACATGAAGATTGGTCTTCAGTCAGTAGCTGCTTGAGTCTGTTCACTGTGAAGAGAAAATAATATTTGGCATCAACTTTTATTTCAGCTCATTAAAGCCAAACAGGCACTTTCTAATTATATCTCTTTTCTACTTAGTTGGTAAAGCAAATATTACAGTCATTGCCCTTATATACCTTCAACATCTTTTAATAAACATTCCTTTCAATCTAACTGCATGACTTAATGTTGTACTTCAAATAATTTCTCCAATCATATAAACAATAAAAAGACATAAAGTGAAATCTGGTAATTACCTGTGGATGAAAACAGGGACTTGATTAGGAATGTACTTCAAAAAGGATCTACTATAGAGCAGAATAGTAAAAGAGTTCATAATATTGGAATGCAAGACAAAATATTACGATGAAATTTAGACCAAATGGAAAACCACCATGGATGTTTTATTTGAGTCAGGATTGCTGAGTGTCAGCTTTGTTCAATAATACACATAGCTGCATGAGGGCTTTCACATGTTCTAAATGTCGCATCTGTTCAATACAGCATTCTGTATTCAGTGCTGCTCTCCATGTTGCAGAGGTGGCCAAAAGTGATAGACTGAGTGCCCTACTGTGAGCATCACTGAGCCCATGCATAGGAAGCTATGATCCCTGCCATGGAGAGCTTAGATTCTGGCTTGGGAAAGGACATAACTACTTGAAAAAAAAAAGAGAGTAGTAAGGAGGAAAGATAACGTGACCAAGATCATGTACTTGTATAAGATATGAATACGAACAACAAACAATTTCTCAATAGGCTTAGTGTTCACTTCATTTTATAAGGAAGGTAAATAAATAAAATCAGTTCTTCCCAAGACTCATTCAATTAGACCTTACTTTTTTTGATCTTCCTAGAATAGCTAAGCTTAGTTATTCCTAGAGAAAGAAATGCTCAGCAGCCAAGAAACGCTCACCAGTTCAGATCATCAATTCAGGCAAACTGGTGTATCTCCACTGTTGTATGTAAGCTGACTTATTTCAGGACTGGAAATACACCTATTTTCATAGAATCACAGAATGGTTTGGCTGGGAAAGGACCTTCAAAGATCATCCAGGGCAGGGACATCTTCCATTAGACCAGGTTGCTCAAAGCCCTGTCCCACCTGGCCTTGAACACTGCCTCCTCTGGGCACCCTGTACCAGTGCCTCACCACCCTCCTAGTAAAAAAATTAATCCTTATGTCCAATCTAAACGTCCCCTCTTTCAGTTTAAAATTATTGCCCTTGTCTTGTCACTACAGGCCCTGGTAAAAAAGTCTGTCGCCATCTTTCTTATAAGCCCCCTTTAAGTATTGAAAGGCCACAGTAAGTTGTCCCCAGCTGAGCAATGTCAACTCTCTCAGCCGTTCCTCCTAGCAGAAGTGCTCCAGCCCTCTGATCATTTTTGTGGCCCTCCTCTGGACTTGCTCCAAAAGGTCTACATCCTTCTTGTGTTGAGGCCCCCAGAGCTGGATGCAGGTCTCCAGGTGGGGTCTCACAAGAGCAGAGTAGAGGGGCAGGATCACCTCCTTCGACCTGCTGGTCCCACTCCTTTTGATGCCACCCAGGATACGGCTGGTTTCTGGGCTGTGAGCGCACATGGCTAGCACATGTCCAGTTTCTCATCTGCCACTGTCCCCCAAGTCCTTCTCTGCAGATTTACCCTAAATCCACCATCCCCCTCTCCGTAATGACACTGAGGATTGCCCTGACCCTTGCAGCTGACCTTGCTGAACTTCATCAAGTTCACAGGGGCCTACTCCTCAAGCCTGTCAAGGTTCCTCTGGATGGCATCCCTTCTCTCAAGCAAATCAACTGCACCATTCAGCTTGGTGCCACATGAAAACTTTCTGAGGAAAGCCACTGTCTGTGTCATGAATTAAGATATTGAGCAGTACTTGTCCCAGTATGGATCCCTGAGGGACCCCTTGTTACTGATTTCCGTTTGGACATTGAACTGTTGACTGCAGCTCCTGGGATTTTGCCCTTAGTGAAGCCATGCTGGTTGTCTCTAATTGCCTCTCTGTCATCCATATGCCTTGACATAGCTTCCAGGAGAAGGCACCACATCTGTTTACATAATCCACACAGAAAAACTGTTTCAGGGTTCACAGATGAAACTTCCTACGCACAACTACGCGTAAGTAAAAATGAGCCAATGTGTCTTAATAATATCCAATACTTGCTTGCCAATACCAAGTTAGAAGCTGAGATTGAGTTGCAAATATGAGGGTATTTATTTTAGAAACATCTACTCTCTGATCAGACATTTATATTTTTACAACGTCTCATACAGTAGAAGACTGCTGGAAACATCTAAGAGGGATTAAGGGCTGATAGATGTCTAAATTACACCACTTTTCTATGGGAACTTGGCTTAAAGGGTACCTTATAAGTCTGAACCTGCATTTCTATAAGAAGGTCTTTTGTCAGGTAGGTTTCTGTGTCCTCCTAGAAGTAGATCTCCCTGTGGAGAAGTTGGCCCATGCACCTCTTTTTCTATCCTTCCCTCATTTTTTTTTTAATTCAAACTGTATTTAACATTCTTGATAACTCTCCTCTAAAACATTCCCTCTAATTCAAAGATGTGGGTTTCTTTGTTTGTTGTTTAGACTGTACATATTCTTCAGTGAAAGCAAAGTAGCAGTTAAAATCCTAGTCACAGGGATATGGAAGTTTCTATGCCAGTTCTTTATCAACTTTATCACTGTTCCACCTTTTATGTATTCACCTTTGCATTACGAATGGCATTGATTGCTGTTTTAATTGAGCCTTTGTATGCCCCTTATCAGTATAATACAGAAGTCTTTTCTAATGTCAGTTATGAAAATTCACCTTGGGATGTGAAGTGGGCTCTTGTCTGGTATTTTTCCAGCAGACATCGAAGTTCTACGAATAAAACTACCCATCCCTGGGACAGCCATGCAAATTCAGGTATGGTTATGAAGATGAAGACGCTATACACTAGATGGAAAAGACCTATCAGACCCAGGGATACAGGAGAGTTAAGAATTGCACCTACTTGTAAACTGAGCAGTCTAGATATGAAGAATGAGACACAATTGTTGTGGTTTAACTCCAGCCGGCAACTAATTACCATGCAGCCGCTTGCTCACATTGGTGTGTTATCAACACTGTTCCACTTCGAATCCAAAACACAGCACTGTACCAGCTACTAGGAAGAAAATTAACTCTATCCCAGCAGAAACCAGGGAAGATGAATCTAGAACTCTGTGCAATGCTCTCTTACTGCTATTTTTACAAAGTCAGCTTTGTATTAGAGATAGCACTGCTGCACTAGCTATCTTTGATAAGATGCACACTAAAATTATGTTCCAAAATTTCTGCCAACATTTTCTGCTCTTAGCTTACAATGGATAGTGTTTCACTTTGTGAAAGATTTACAAGGAGTTCTTCCCTGCTCAAGAGGAAAGGAAAATGATGGATTTGAACTGTTACCCATTCCTCTCCCTACATACATGATGTTGTCCCTTCATACATCTCAGAACAGTCTAGTGAATGCCTCAATTCAAAACTAATCATTTTCTCAAGTCTTCCTCAGCTTGGACTTACTAGCTGAGGTTTATTGCTTTTGTGCAAAATGCGCAGAATGGAAGACGCATTTTGGAGTCGTGCCACAACAAAGACATGCCTGTGTATAGAATACAAAGCCAAACATTTGCTTTTTCTGAATTTACTTGGGTTTTTCAAGTTTAGCATGATAACCCCTTCACGGTATTAAAAAACTTCAATAAAATTTGGTAGTTGTGTTTGAGACGGTTTGAAGTTCTTGAGCACATGCTCTGCTTATGAGGACAATTCAGGACTGAACTCCATAAACAAAAAAGTACTGTTTACACATGCAATGTACAAATATAATATGAATGTCATTAATTACCTTTGCTAAATTAAAGTAACTAGTACTTATCACAGTGCACAGATAGTGGGCTCTTTACTTTGAGTGTCTTGGATTTCTATTCATTCGTACATGTGATCAAACAACTTGTCGAAAACAAAACAAACATACCCTGTTTACATTACTGATGGTAAGTTTTGCATACCATTGCAACAAACACTTCAAAGACAATAGATGGGGAAGCTTTCATTACAGTTGCTGACATGTAAGAAAAATAACTTTGCTGGATTTTCAAATCTCTGATTCAATTTGCAGTAGCTGCCTGTTTATTTATCTGAACCTTTTTAGGAATCTCACTGCTTATAGAAACCGTTGGGAGACCAACAGAAAACAAACAGAAAAGTTACAAAACAATATTCAGAGATGAAACTATAAATTCAAGAAGGGATAGGCTTTTGGTTCAATTTTCACTGTGCTCTTTTAAAATCTAGGTTCAAGTAAGAAACAATGTAACTGCATTCTGTGAAACCATTCATATCCAGATTTACCCACACATCAACCCTCTAAAATTAAAGCTATTAAAACCTCATTGCAAAACCCTGACTTGACAGAAAACCCCACTGACATCAGAAGGCTTTTGTCATGCAAGAAAAGAACAACAGCTATCTCAGGTCTTGTAGCTGCTTTTTTTGATAATGCTGTCAGATGCTGCAGAGATAGACAAGTGTGCCTTATTTCCTTCATTGGGCATAGATACACACAGTACATTAGCTCTACCCACATTATATAAAACTAAGTAACAAACTAATTTGTAATGCAGATAGAACCCCCCCAAAATATTAGACAGGGGACAGATGGCATATTGGTTGATAATTTTTAATTGAGAATATTACCTACTAATTAAATTCTAACCATTTTTTCTTCAACAAAATGGCAAGTCCATTGAAACAACAAAAATCTATGTGTTCCTTTATAAGTCTGGGGCAGAAAAAAGCCTGAATGTTTACACTTGCACTTAGCTGGGGTTGTAGGAAGCTGCCTGATTAGATACTTCAAAATCAGACCTACAAATGGTAGGTAGATTTAACTAGAAGATTAACTTCTGTGAAAGTAAAGTCATACAGTCTGCTTCAAAAACTGCTGATGTCAGAAGTCTATAACCCTGGTTTCCAGTTAAATTTGTTTGTTAAAAAAAGTCATTACAGACCTGAATCCGAAAATACTCAGTGATCTTAGTTTCTAGAAAAGTTCACATGCTGTAAAGCGTATTTTAACATCTTAATTCCAGTCATTAAGGGCAATTCATTGTAATTGGGAACCTTTTAATCCAATACACTCACAAGAGAGTTTCTAAATAAAGATACTGTAAAATGTGTTTCAGAAAAATCCAGTGTCCTATTGTTCAACAGTTACCCAGTTTTGAATATTAGAATGAAAAAATGGCAAGTTATAATAACTATAATTAAAACCTGCAAAGCAAGACATATTTAAACCATCTTGTTGAAACTAAGTGTTCACATGAACAGAAAAATCAGAGTGAGTTCTTTGCCTACTCAAGCATAACTCAGATGAGTAAACTAAATTTTTGCAGATACAGAAAGCTGAAACCAACCACTACTCTTCAAGCTTTTTCTCATGTGACTCCTCAATAACCAGCCCTTCAATCACAAACAAATAAATACCAGTTTCAAAAAAATATCCTTAACATTTATTAAGCGTGTCTAGTTTTATGTTAGGATTTTATAAAATTATTTCTATTTCTTGCTTCATGTATGGCACTTTAGCTGAGCATCCTAGCTTAACACTAAAGAAGAGCATAGATTAGTCATCCTGTAACAACAGAATTTACGATTTTTTTGAAAATAAAATAACATTAAAAGTAAGAAATCGTGTAATTGGTGTAAAGTGTGTGTCATTTAAAATAACTTCCTCTTTTCTACACTTATCACACTTTTACACCCATAGACTAAATAGTAAATTGAGAGAACCTTCAAATGTCTTTCTTAGAACACGTACTAAGACATGCCACATTCAAATAGTTTGGTTCTGTTGGGGGCTTTTTTATTGCTGTTTTTTTTGAAGAACAGGTTAATCTTTTTTCCATTTTAGATTCACCACTGCTGTTTAATAGCAGTACACATGAGGATGACTCCAAATGATACACATGCCATGGAAGACATTTTTCCTTTGAATGAGGACTGCAATAATCTACCAATTAAATTTCAATACAAAATACTTCCTAACCTTAGATTTTGAGAAATTACTGTGATTACTTACTGATACCTGGTTAGGGAAAATATAATTTCTCGGTCGATATAGACTTTATTTATTTCTGTGGGTGGCAGAAATCAAAATCCCTAGTGCAACTAGTACCCCAGCATATCAGCCACTCCAGCTAAAAGAGATACACTAAGAAAGAGATAGGTAAAGTAACTAAATTAACTGTGACCTAATGTCAGAAATGGGCTTTACTGTATTAACCACATGAGAGAGCTTAATACCAGAGTACTTGACAGTTTTTAGGTATTTTTAAAGCAATCACAGTACCTGATTTGCTTACAAGTCTTGTAAGGTATTGAAGAGGTTTTCACCTCTGTACCTCTGGTCACAGATACTGGGTAGGCTGTTTGACAGTCTGGGCAGCCCAAGGTATTAAAGCTTCTATAATTAGGCAACCTTTGAGGAGAGGACAGTAGTTCAACGGACATAGGCACCTAATGATAAGAGAAGGACATGACTCTCTGGGGATGCTGATAGTGCTTTTCATGCTTTATGAAACCTAAATTGATTAACAAATTATACTCGTGCTGTGGAAAAAAAGGCAGACAGTGTGAATGGCTGATAAATGGTCAGGGGTAGCCTTCTCCAGTTTCATGAAAAATAGTTACTTAATCAGGGGAAAAAAAAAAAAAAAAAAAAAGGCCAGAATCCCACTGTGTGGAAACATTGTCTAATATCACACATTGGGCAACAACTTGCTGTTTGTAACACTAGTAAGATTTAGAGGAAGATTTGAAAGACAGAAATCTTGTTCCATCAGTGTTGTATTTTCCCTATCTTCAACCTTTCCAGCTTTACTCAGTCTTAGTCACTGATTGTTCCAGACAAACCTTTAAGTGGCAAACAATATTTTAAAAGCCACAAGAAGAAAGATCAAGGGCATGAGAAGCCTGAAAATATGATGAATAAGAGAACCCAAACCCAACCACTTCTGTAGCAAAACTGCCCAGACCAGGACTAACTGGAGTGTCAGGCACAACTCTCTTGTGGAAAGGCACCAGTCACTGGTTCTGCTTGGGGGCTCAGTCCAGCAGATGCTCCCCACCATCCTGGTGATGCCTAACAACAAACATCCACTTTGCTACTGGGGTTTTCCCAAGTAAGAAGACTTTGTTCTCTGATGCATCCCTGGCCTGTGCTCCTCAGTGTTCTCCAGGCTGGGAATTTTGACAGTGAACTGCTGATTTCCAAGTGATTTTAACCCTCCGGGTTGTTAGGGTGACTGCAGCGAAGTGAACTGCTTGAGGAAGTCCACTAGGCTGCAGACTTGCCTGCAGCACAGGTCTCCCCTGACCAGGAGCAGAGTAAGCCAGCCTGGCATGGTGAGCAGCTGGTGCCAGCCACTGATCACAGGCTCCGACCCACAAACATTTGAAGTAATACGCAATGAACTGCAAGACAACAAAAATGACAGGAGAAGGTATTAAGAGCATCAAAATGCAGTGGCACGTATCTGCCCAGCCACTAGCCTGCGGACTGCCAACCTGACTTGGGGAAGTCAGCAGCAACAGCAAGGTGCCTTGCATCTACCTCGGTAGGGTAAAAACTTCTTCCAGCCTAGACTGATGGCCTTTGATAAGAACCGCTTGAGAAATACCCTCACCGCCAAACTTTTGATAAAGGAGAGCTTTTGTGTATTCTCCTCCATTCCTTTGCAAGGATTCATAAGCAAACAGCCCTTGGAAAAACACACCCAAAAAGAGTTTTGGCTGAAATCCACGGACGTTAACTCGTTTGCCTTGCTGGGTGATTGGACTTATCAAAACACAGGGGTAATGAACTCTTGTAAAAGCAGGAAGGGATGCAGAGGCTTTCGGGCCACAGCGTGCTCCTCTCCTCCTTCATGTTTTTGGGGAGACGCTGTCCCAGCCAGGTTTATTTGTTCTGGTGACGGGGCTAAGCCTCTCCCATGTGAAATTTCACTTTTCAATGAAATCTTACTCCGGGAGCAGCACCGCCAGCATATTTCTCGTGTGACTCATACGCAGAAAACCCAAAAGTCAATATTCAAGAGTTTATTTGATGGAGATTTTCTCCTAATTAAGGGGATCCGACTGTTACTCAGCGCGGAGACCAAGGTCCCCAGCAGCTGCTCCAGCGCGGGAGATCGTTGCCGGCCAGCACATTTTCCAGAAACATGTTTCCTCTCTCGCTAGCGGCCCCTTCCCGCTGCCCGCCACCCCGTTTCTAGTCTCTCCAGCGCTGATGAGCTAATAGCATTTTTCCTTTGCATACTTTGGCGCTGCCCCACCGCATACTCTGGCAGACTACGTGTGTCTGA
>NW_009936030.1:0-232 GCF_000696875.1 Nestor notabilis
GGGATGGGATGGGATGGGATGGGATGGGGTGTGCTGGTCGCCACCAGCAGCGGCATCTGCGTCTGCAGCCCATCCGAAATCTGTATGCCAATGAGGGCAAAGGCAGGAGGGTGGGAGACTAACCCACAGGGAGCGGGAATGTGCCCCTCCTCTGCCATAGTCTCTGTCTGGAGCACAAGTGTGATGGGGAAGGGCTGAGGGACCTGGGGGCTTTAGTCTGGAGAAGTGAAGG
>NW_009936030.1:635-1628 GCF_000696875.1 Nestor notabilis
GACATTTCTCTTCATTTCTTTGCACCATCAGCACATTTTGGAGCAGGGATGCTCTCAGCATAGAAACCCTGGTATTTCTGTGGTGTTTCCCTGGGCCTACAGGGAGCAGGCAGAAATGGGTTCTGTGACACTGCCAATCCACCCTCCTGCCCCAGCATGGGGTAGCTTTGCCTGGGCAAGGGCTTTTTATGTCTCACAGAGCTGAGCTGCCCACAGCCCCCAGCACTGGTACTTTCCCCTCTCCCCAGTGATGCTCGTTGCCCATTGAGGAAGCAATTGAGCAGCCACCTGGGCTCCTGCAGCATCACTCATTAAATGGTAGTGAAGAAGAGAGGGGAGTCAGGGCTCATCAGCAGGGATAGGTGCGTGGTGGGGGGGGAATTGCTTCCTCAATGGGCAACGAGCATCACTGGGGACATGGGCACATAGGATGAAAGCAGGGAGGATGAAAGCAAAGGGCCCTTCATCCCACTGCTCACCCTTGGGCCCTCTCTGATCTCTTACCTCCCGCAGCTTGCTTTTCATTCTCTGATCTCCAGGGCAGGGAGAGGAGGGCACTAAGGAGGGAGGGAGTCAGTGTAAGTTACAAAGGGCACGCTGAAAAGGAGGCTGAGAGTGTCCCCTGCTTGAAAAGCTGCTTTGGCACCTCTCAGCTGTTTCATAAGGGCTTCTTGTTCAGCTGGGAGGAGATGCCAAGCAGGAGAGAGGTCAAATGCTCTTGGTGTGGTGCTGGAGTAGCTGGGAGCCAGGGCGTCGGTGGGGGGAAGGACTCCCAGTGGATCTGTGAGGACAAGTAGGGTTCAGAGCATCCTCAAAGGGATTCCGGGTGGTGGGAAGAGGAGGCAGCAGGATGGAGGGAATGCTCTCTGGGGCACAGCCTAGCCCTTGAGCTAATGAACACCCCTCTGCCCCGGCATCGTCTGAAGGCAGCGTGGTGAAACAGGGGCTGGCCCAATGCTTAGGAGGGTACTGTGGTGGCAGGTTCCCCAGGAC
>NW_009936030.1:1713-2913 GCF_000696875.1 Nestor notabilis
ATCCTTTCTTTGGAGCACAAACCCACAAATCCCTCAGGAAGCATCCCCGTACGTCACTGAGTACACTGCGGGTGCCACAGCCTATTGCTGGGACATGGCTGTGGAGAATTCCCAGGGGAAAAATGCCTAAAAAGGGGGCATGGAAACCAGGCATAGCACTGGGAAACCTCTCTGGGAACTGCTGGGGTTTAGGCATGAAATAGCCTTTTGGACCTTTTCCAGACCAGTGGGATGTTAACGGGCAGCAGCACACGTGATGGGAGGAGAGTGTAATCATAGAATCCCAGACTGGTTTGGGTTGGAAGGGACCTTAAAGCTCCTCCAGCTCCAACCCCTGCCCCGGGCAGGGACACCTTCCACTAGAGCAGGTTGCTCCAAGCCCCTGTGTCCAACCTGGCCTTGAACACTGCCAGGGATGGGGCAGCCACAGCTTCTCTGGGCACCCTGTGCCAGCGCCTCAGCACCCTCACAGGGAAGAACTTCTGTCTTATATCTAACCTAAATCTCCCCCTAATAGCATGTGCTGAGCAGGGTGACCTATACCCAAAGGGTGGCTTCACTATGTCAAGCAGGGGTGGACTTGATGCCTGATTTAGAGATGGCTGCTCCAGGCCAGGGCAAGAGGGAGCTGGGCAGGACACGCAGCTATATAACTCCTTCAGTGCTTGGCAAGACAGCCCCAGCCCCTGTGCTCTTGAGGGCAGGTAGATGAACCCAAGCAGTGAAGCATCACTTGGGGGAGACCTGGGGCAAGTGGAAGAACCCAAGCAGCAAAGCACCACTCGGGATCCGAGGTACCAGGGCAGGGGGATGCGCTCACCTGGGCGTAGTTCTCAGCACGGGTGAGCAGGGGCAGCTCATAGGCAGTGGAGAAGTGGGTCCGGACCTGCTGCATCTGACCGAAGCGCTCCCGCTTGCGCCACTTGGCTCTTCGGTTCTGGAACCAGACCTGGGGAGAGGGCGACAGGAGGCTGTGAACAGGAGATACACTGGTGGTGGATGGGGAGCTCCCAGGAGCGGGCAGAACATCACCAGGCAGGGGGTATGCAAGGCACACAAGCCCTGCTGGGTACACTGGTGGGGTCTGAGTACCCCAAGCAACAAGTGATGCCCGTCTTCGGGTGTCCTGCCTATTTGAGCACATAGAATCACAGAATGGTTTGGGTTGGAAGGGAACTTAAAGCTCATCCACTTCCACAC
>NW_009936030.1:3078-4629 GCF_000696875.1 Nestor notabilis
CCTAACCAGACCTTCCCTGTTTCAGTATGAACCCATCACCCCTTGTCCTATCACTCAGTCCCTGATGAAGGACCTCTCCAGCATCCTTGTAGCCCCCTTCAGACACTGGAAGCTGCTCTGAGGTCTCCACGCAGCTTCTCTTCTCCAGGCTGAAGAGCCCCAACTTTCTCAGCCCGTCTCCATACGGGAGGTGCTCCAGACCCCTTACATCCACAGCTCTCGTCTCCCACAGCCTGGTTTGCCCTGGAGCAGCCCATGCTCCTCACAGCCCTGAATCAGTGTTACCCAGGTGCAGCTCTTGTGCCATCAGCCAGTTTCAGATGAGAAGTGGGAATACATCCATATGTGCCTCCCAGGTTGAACCCAGCAGCACTGGGGCTTTCCCAAAGCCTAATCCTGGCTGTGACAGTGCCATAGGCTGGGAGCTTGTATTTCTCATTGAAGTCTTAATTTTCCTAACTGTAAAAAAGCAAATACACAGCATAAACCCCATCTCCTCCTTAGCTGCAGGGGAGGACAAGTGCCCTGGTACCGCGTTGCGTGCCCTTTGCTTTACACCGACTTTGCTTTGCAGGGCTTGCAGCTCTCTGCTTCGCAGCGCTGCTCAGATCCCTTCAAGGCAGAGGAAAGACCAAACCTCTGCTTCTCCTCTTATTTTTACTGGCTTGACATCAGTGTGGATTATTGCACTGTTGTCAGCACCATTGCTCCTGATTTGCATCAGCCCGAGAGAGATCAGAGCCGGGCCCAGTGTCTTCAAAGCCTCTTGAAGCTTGTGAGTCAGGGAAACGCATCAATCAAGAGCCGCTTTGAAGGCACTGAGAGATGCAGGCGATCACCAGGGGCTGGGTTGTGCGGGTCACACCAGTGCATGAAAGGAGCAGCCCTAAAGCTGCTTGGTTCTGCTTCGAGTTTTACACGGTGATTGGGGAGGGGGCATCACTAATGAACAGCTTGGCCCTGCCTGTGCCTGGCCAAGGGGCACCTCTGCTGCTTGGAAGGCAGCTGGGGAGGCCAGAGGATGGTGGGTAGTCTTAGGAGGGTAGTGGGGCAGCAGGCTGGCTTTTGGGGGATAAAAGGACACTGCTATTTACAGCCTGCGTCAGTGCAGCTAAAAGCTGCTACAGGGAGAAAAAGGCCCGAGGGTCCATGGTTTCTGGTCTGAGCTGACATTCTTGTGCTGGAGGAGCTGGTTTAGGCTTTCCTGATCCAGTTTCCCCTTCCTCAGCCCCATGACGTGAGTGGGTAACTGAGGGTCTGTGGTCTGCTCAGTGCAGGGAAGGGGGACAATGCAGTGTCCTCCACGTGTGGGCTGTAGGTCATAGAATGGATAGTGTAGGGATGGATGGTGTAGGGATGGATGGTGTAGGGGTGGATGGTGTAGGGGTGGATAGTGTAAGGGATGGATGGTGTAAGGGGTAGATGGTGTAGGGGTGGATGGTGTAAGGGGTGGATGGTGTAAGGGGTGGATGGTGTAAGGGGTGGATGGTGTAGGGTTTAGTGCTTTGCCCTAAATGACATGGGCCATCCACAAGCAATTCAGACTACCAA
>NW_009936030.1:4893-8251 GCF_000696875.1 Nestor notabilis
GGGTGTAGGGGTGGATGGTGTAGGGATGGATGGTGTAAGGGGTGGATGGTGTAGGGATGGATGGCGTAGGGGTGGATGGTGTAGGGATGGATGGTGTAAGGGGTGGATGGTGTAGGGATGGATGGTGTAGGGGTGGATAGTGTAAGGGATGTGATTGGTTAGGGGTGGATTGTGGTAGGGATGGATGGTGTAAGGGGTAGATGGTGTAGGGGTGGATGGTGTAAGGGGTGGATGGTGTAAGGGGTGGATGGTGTAGGGTTTAGTGCTTTGCCCTAAATGACATGGGCCATCCACAAGCCATTCAGACTAACAATACCCAAAGCAGCAACCTGATATTAACCCCCCAACCCTCAATCTAAACCCCTATGAGGCTTTACAGCGGGTGCTAAAAGCACCATGAGAACCCTCCTAACGTTATCCCAGCGGAGCACACGCTGCGCAGGAGGAGCATCCGACCGGAGCAGGTTTGATGCCCCAGGCATCCGTCTGCTTTCCTTCTTGGCACGGCCGCTGCAGCCCAGCTGCAGGCCAGTCCCAGGGCTGGCCCACATGATGCCTCTTTGATCTGCACATTCAAAGCCAGCGGTGGTGACCCGGTTCCTCCTCGGGCGGAGGAGGCCCTGCTGTGCACAGAGGGGTGCGGAGCAGGTAGGGAGCGCCGGGAACATATGCCAGGCATATGCGGCCGTTCCCCTGCATGGTTTGCCCGTACACCTGCACTGCTGTGTATGGGAGCATCCCATCGGAGCGGGGGTCCCGAGCACAGGGTCCTGCACTAGTGTCCGGCTCCGTGGTGTGACCTCCAAGCCATCAGCATGGGGTTTGTGTGCTTGGATTCCCTGCAATGGCACAGCGGCCGTGGGGATGTTTCCCAAGGTGGAGTGGGGTCTCCAACACAGGCTTTTCTTCTCACATATGCATTGGTTTGAACTGGCTCTGGGAGAATGAAATGGTTTAAAGTGGCAGTTCCCAAATTGCAGTCCCCACGTGGCTGGTGGGCTGCGAGGCCACAGCAAAGCATCGTATTATGCTGAGAAAGAATCACAGACTGGTTTGGGGTGGAGGGGACCTTAAAGCTCATCCAGTTCCAACCCCCTGCCATGAGCAGGGACACCCTCCACCAGAGCAGGTTGCTCCAAGCCCCTGTGTCCAACCTGGCCTTGAACACTGCCAGGGATGGGGCAGCCACAGCTTCTCTGGGCACCCTGTGCCAGCACCTCAGCACCCTCACAGGGGAGAACATCTAATGTCTCATCTAAATCTCCCCTCTGTCAGGTTAAAGTCCTCATCCTGCCCTTGCAAAAAGCCCCTCTCCAGATTTCTTGTAGGTCCCCTTTAGGCACTGGAACTGTTATAAAGTCTCCCCTGATCCTTCCCTTCTCCAGGCTGAACAAAGAAGACAAGTGCTGGTGCCAGGGGCACTGCAGACACTCTGAGGGCTGGCAGTGAGCCACTGCTCCCAGACACTTGTGACAAGGCTTGGACCACTTTTCTTTCTCCTCTGGTCCAAGGCTTTTGAGGCTGCTTGGTATCTTGCTGTAGGGTTTCCCCAGACCAAAGTGCTCCAGGGAAAACAGGGCAGGGAAGGCAATGTGTGATGCTGAAGTTGTCAGCAGAAAACCAACTAATCCCAAGTATTTCCTTGATCTTAGGAGACACCTGCTTCTAAAAAGCAAATTTAGACCAACACAAGTCCTTTTTCCTTTCACTGCCTGTCACTTTTCCTCAAGGGAGGATGCTATAGGAGGGGGATGTGACAGTGAAGGTTGCAGCAGTGGGTGCAGCGTGTCCTTCAGGACCAGGATGGGGTACTCTGTGGGATAAGCAGTCACTGTGGGCTGCATCTCGGTGTTAACAATTAGACTGGGAGTGGAGGGTAATGTCATGAATCTGGCTCCTGCAGACAATGCTTTGATAAGCCCTGACGTACCAAATCAGCCCTATAAAAATCTACAGAACACAAAATGTTTCATGTCTCCATAAACGTTCAGCCATATGCTGGTACCTAAAGCCATATGCACACACAGCTGATGTGCTGCAGGGGGTGAGGAGGCTGGGAATGGCCTCAGACAAAGAAAGCAGGAGGCTCCTGCTCACTGTCTTGCTGCTGCTACCCTGGCATCAAGCCCCATGTGCCCCACAATGGTCATGGGTGGTTGGGCCAAGCTGGTACCTCACCCAGGCCCCTCTGGATAGTTGGAGTTGCATCCCTGCCTTTGCCTTTCCTCCAAGCTGAAGGAAAAGGTAATTTCCCCTCTCTCCTACCTGCCCCAGTGCAGTGGTGGAGGGTGAGGATGGTCTCTGTGCATGTGGTGGTGGGCTGGGAGCATCCATGGGGCTGGATCCAGCCTGGTGCCCCTCACCCTGTGCTCAAGCCCCCCTTGCTGCATCACTGCCCTGATGCAGACACGAGCTGCCCACTGCATTCAAGACCTTTGTGCTCCTGCTCTCCCCATCCCTGTCCTCCATCCCTGCTGCCGCTCTCCTCCATCTCCCTCTGTCTCTCCTCATCCCGGAGATGGCCACCAGCCCCTTTGCTTTCCAGGCTGCAAGAACAGAGCCAGAATTCATCCTTGAGCGCTGAAACTGGACACCATTTTATCAGTGGCCTGGAATGGGAAATTGGAGCCTGGGATGAGAGAATTGAATAACTCGACCTTGTTTTCATTTCATGTTTAATTTCCTGCAGGCTTAGCTCAGTCTTTCCGCTCCTTCCACCAGCCTCCCAGGGTTTTATGGGGGAAAAGGGATCAAGATATATTACTTCTTGCTTTGCTTTGCTTTTTTTCTTGCCCTTTTTTTCCCTCCAAGGCGGTGATTTTGCTACAACAGAGTTTGACGTTTCCCTCTCACTTTCAAGCATCACAGGGTCACCGCCGAAAACATTTCATTAGTGGTCCCAGCCATCATCACAAGGCTGGCTCCGAGGGGAGCTGGATGATGGGTTACATTCCCTGGCTACGAATCCTCCTTCCAACCCCTTCTCTTTCTCCACTGCCGCAGGGCAGGCCAGGAGGATACTCATAGCATAGGAGAGATGAGCAGCCAGGGCCAAGTTGGGCTTGGGGCGTGTATGTGTGTGTGCATGCGAGGAGCCATGTGTGAATACATGTGTGTACCATGTCTCAAACCATCTGCTGCAGCCCTGGATGGGCTGGAAGAAGCTTGTTGTTGGTACCAAGCAGGAGGTCTTTCTGCAGCCCCGGACATGAAAGAGGAGGAGAAAAAATAAGGGATATACAGTACATGGGATGGCTTACACATGGCTCCCACTTCTCAAAACAGGGATGTGCAGTAGCTTAATAGCACTTGGCAACAAGGGGCTGGGCTGTGAGAGGCGGGCAGGGAAACACTGCAT
>NW_009936030.1:8310-17725 GCF_000696875.1 Nestor notabilis
AGGCAGGGAGAACAATGGAGCCAGGCTGCAGGATGCCACTGCTCCGCAGGCAGCACGCCGCTGGTGTGAGCGCTTCTCCAGGCAGCAGGATCTCCAGCAGCTATTTCACTAATGAAGCGTGAGCTTGGGAAAGGGATGGGATAGAACAGAGCTGCCACTCGCCTGTCTGGGGTCCACATCTGCTCCTGCCTGCAGTGCCACGGCTGGATGTGCTCCCCAGGGACCCGAGCCTGCCCAGAGGGGATGGATGACCTCCAGCCCAAAGCTGGCTCAGCCATGGGAGGGAGCATCATACCTCAGACCTGCTGGGTGCCTTTGCCTCCCTGCTCTGCTTTGCTGAACCTGGCCTCCACGAAATTATCCCAGGGCACTCCCCATTCCTTTGAGGACAATACCTTCCCCTCTAAAGGGACAGTTGAGCTCCACTCAAAGCCCATGGGGCTGCAGTAGGTGTGTGCACAGACAACCCACAGAAGTCAGAGTCCCTGCAGAGGGTATCTGAGTACGTAAGTGGATATTTGGCTTGCAGGAGATGATAAAAAGTAAAGGGCTGGTGGCTTACTTGTGATTTGCACCCTCTTCCTTGGCTCTTGGTCCATCCAATGGGCATTTGCCTCACCATTAGTCTGATGAGCTGCTGCCCCATGCCCAGTCTTTGGCCCTGCAGTGCTGCCCAGAGGGGTGGGAGACCAAAGCCAACCCTAAACAAGCTACAACACAACCCAGAGCTGAAAACAGGCACTGGGGTGATTCACTGAGCCCCCAACCCTGAGAGCTTCCCTCTCCATCAGCAGCAGAGCCCCCTGCCACCCCAGGCTGTGTCCCATCTCTCCTGAGGGCACAGCAGCCCCTCATCACAAGGCAGTGGCCGGGTGCCAGCCCTCAGCACAAGGGAACGGGTCCTTCCCGGTGGGGCTGGGGGAATGATTGAAATGCAGGTTCTCACCCCTCTCACCCTGGGGTAAGTGCTTATGAGCAGCCAGGCCACTTAAACAAGCTCTTCAGCTGCTCCATTACATGAGCCCTGTCATCACCATCCCAAGTGTGAGGTGCATGTGAGAGGCTGCAAGAGGCTGTTTTCGGGCTTCTGGGGGTGCTTATCTCAGAGCAGGGTGAAACCTCCAGTCCCAGGCTGTGCCTGATTTCCTCTGGGGAGGCGCTTCTGCCCTTGGCCGCAGTATTATCCAGTGGTAAAGTGGGGAATAAAACCCTCTGGGATCACGGATAGTACGGAATGAACTTGTGGATTGCATCCTGCCTCTGTTAGCCAGCCCTGCGCGCTAGCTGGGGTGTGTTAGCTGCACAGCCTGGCTCCGAGGCAGGCAGGAGGAGCTTGCCACCCTCCAGCACCTCATTCTCATTCCTAACCGAAAGGAATTTCATGCCCTGTGCAGCCGGTAATCCAATGCTGCGCTTGGCCTCCCGGGAGACCCCATCAGCACTTGTGATGTGTCCTGGGAAGTCAAAGGCTGCGTCCAGTGGTAGAAGAAAAGAGCTGATGTTTGTAGCACTGCTTTCCCCTGCCCATCCCGCAGTGCCCAGCACGCCAAGTGTGGGACAAATAGGAATTCTAGGGAAGAAGAGGACACCAGCCTTGCAAACCAGCTTAGGGAAGCAGACAAGAAAAATCCTGCAGCTGGTTCAAAGTAAAATGTACAGACTAAAAGGGACTTAAGCAAGATGCTGGTCTGACTGCATCGACTGTTTGCAACTACCTGTAAAAGTTAGAGCAGAGGGCAAGCCAGGCTGGGACCTGGGAGTCTTCCTGGTGTAAGAGATACAACCACATGTCTCTACAGGCCAGCTATTCCTGATGCTAATGCAGGTTTTTGGGGGTGGTGAGCTGATTAATGTGTGCAGACAGAAGGCACAGGACTAAGCAGACCGGTACGAGAGCCTAAGTTCCAGTGGGACCTCTGATGGCCATCGTGGCGTGAGCTGCAGATGCTCCAAGGGATGATGCTCTGTTTTGCACAGCTCTGCCAGGCCTTCGGTTTAACCTTGACTCAGACAAAGGGCAACACTCAGGGAGTCACTGAATCCTTCAGTGTGGAGTTTGACTCTGTTGAACCCCCACGTTAGCTGTGGGGAGCTAGTCCATGTGGGCTGGCACCTATGTGGTGGAGGTGGTTGAGACCACAGTGTGGCTGTTGACTCTCCTGCTCATCTCAAGGTGGTGGGAGCACCTTTTTGCTCCAGATCACCAAGTTTTGTACAGTAAGTGCCTGCTTAGACAAGCAGACAAGAGCTGCCTTTCCTGTATCACTTCCTGCTCTCTGATACTGAACATCCTGATCACCTCTGCATCCTCATCTTGCCAGAAAGAACCCATACCTTGACCCCACTCAGACTAACGAACCAGTGTCCCCTGCTGAGCCTCCTGAAGAAAGCAGGTTTCATAATAGCTTTGTTTAGGGTGACAGTGAGGTTTTACCATCCCCCTTAGCTCAAGGACAAGAAGCACCAGCCTACATAAAGGCGCTGACACTTGTGTCAGACATGGATGTACCTCCCCATCCTTTCCCTGCTGGAGAGGCTGTGTCAGGGCTCTGTGCAGGGCTTGTCTGCCTGCATGTTGTGAGACCTCACTTGGAGTATTGTGTCCAGTTCTGGTGTCCTCAACATAAAAAGGACATGGAGCTGTTGGAGCAAGTCCAGAGGAGGCCATGAGGATAATCAGGGGCTGGAGCACCTCCCGTATGAAGACAGGCTGAGAAAGTTGGGGCTGTTCAGCCTGGAGAAGAGAAGCTGTGTGGAGATCTCAGAGCAGCCTTCCAATACCTGAAGGGAGCTACAAGGATGCTGAGGAGGGACTCTTCATTAGGGACTCTAGTGGTAGGACAAGGGGTGATGGGTTTAAACTTAAACAGGGGAAGTTTAGGTTAGATCTAAGGAAGAAGTTCTTCACAATGAGGGTGCTGAGGCACTGGAATAGGTTGCCCAAGGAAGTTGTGAATGCTCCATCCCCGGCAGTGTTCAAGGCCAGGTTGGACAGAGCCTTGGGCGACATAGTTTAGTGCGAGGTGTCCCTGGCTCATGGCAGGGGGGTTGGAACTAGATGATCTTAAAGTCCTTTCCAACCCAAACCATTCTATGATTCTATGTTGTGATGGGATTGCAGAGCTCAGTGGGGACAAACAGTACTCATGGCTCTATTCTCCCCTCCTTTGCCCAGCCTCAGCCCATTCCCCATTACCTGTACACGAGCCTCGGTGAGGTCTGTCCTCATGGCTAGCTGCTCCCTGGCATAGACGAAATGGAAGACCTTCTCCAGCTCCTCTAGCTGGTAGCTGGTGAAGGTGGTGCGGTTCCTCCGCTTCTTGCCCTTGTTGCTCTCCGAGTCAGCCTTGTCCATGGGGCTGGGCAGGTCCGTGCTGGCCCTGTCCTGGGGCACTTTCACCCCGGCCTCCTTCACGCTGAGGTAGCTGCTGTCCATTCCCGAAGGATCGGAGCTCGGCTGTAGGTCGGCTTCTCCCAAATTGCTCTCCTTACCTATTCGGGTTTGGGACCATGGGGAAGGGAAAGGAGGGCAGGTTTGAGCAGGGTGGGGAAGGGGAAAAGAGAAAAGGAAACAGGTGTAAATCAACCCATTAGGTAGTTCAACCCATTAAAGCTATGTCCATGGCAGTGGAGCAGGTAGAGAGGATGCAGGTAGAGAGGATGCAGGTAGAGAGGATGACACCACCATGGGCAGAGGCAGAAGAGGGAGGTGAGGCAGAAGAGGGAGGTGAGGCAGAAGGCTCTCTTGGGTGCAGGGAAGCTGCTGGCATCAGCCTCTGAGGGTGCTCATTGCTGTTTACACACCTTCACCCTCCCACTGCCCACAGTGGGACTGAACCCCATGGAACACTGCATCCCATGGTCCTGGCCACAGAGGAGGTACCCAAACCCAGGCCTCAGAGCATGGTCCCCAGCCCATCTGTGCTCCCCTACTGAATAACACATAAGAGAAGCCCAGGGGCACAGAGCAGCCACGCTTGGTGCTTGGTGGGATCTGTTTCTGCTCATGCATCCCCATGCAATGGTGGTGTGTCAGCAGAGGTGTTCCTGACACCCACAGTCACCCCACAGCCTGCTGTGAGGGCTTGAACTTGTTCCAGCAAAGAGGCTGTGAATGGCACTTAGTGCCACAGAAAAAGCTGGTGTGAGACGCCTGCAGAAACACAGCAGCAGAGAGAAACGAGTCTGAGAGCAGCCTGGAGGCTGTTCCTGCCCAACTGCCCTGGGCAATTAACAATCAATAGGCCATGACATACAAGACCAATGGGGCAAAGCAGGAGGAGGACATTTCAACCCCTGCTGTGAGCTGATTCCTCTCTAAAGCTTGGCAGATACAAGTAAAACCACCTTTGAACCTCTGTAATGGGGCATTATGCATCCTCAGGCACAAAGGTGCTGTTATGGGGCATCCTCTCCTGCCCACCTCCTGCATCCAGTGACAGTGGTGTCCACTTCTTTAGCAAGAGTGCTGCCACACACATGGCAATGTCCTTGCTTACTGCTGCTGCTCAGCACTGTCCCCAGACCACAAAAAGAGGGATTTGAGAGGACAACTGGTCCACCCAGCATGTGCTGCACAGCCCAGTGCCATACCTGCCCACATGGACCAAAACCAGGGTGGCCTGGCTGCAGGGTTTGATCTTGAGTCACAACCCTGAGCTCCTTAAGATCCAGGAAAGAAAGGGTGCAGTGGTACTTCCTATCCGTGCTCCCCTTCCCAAGCCAAGATCATGCCAAGTGGTTAACCTTTTCATTCCATTTCACATTAGCCTATTTTTAAATGTTCTCAGTCCAGGATCAGTCTTTCTGGGAAGTGGCTCCACCATCTAGTGATGTTCCCACTGGGAGCTTTCTCCCAGCAGTGTCATTAACGCTGGTTCAGGCATCTTGGCCTATGTCTTTGGAAATCCCCATTTTTTCCATCAGTCATCCCTTGTTACAACATCCTTCCACCTAATTCCATGTATATTTACAGCTTGGCCCTTCTGTGACCAGCTCTGTCATGGCTTCACAGCCAAAAACTAGGAGTGGGCTTGTGAAAAGGTGCATGTATCCTCCTTTTCTCACTCACAGCTGATAGAGTGATTGGGGTGAAAACAGGAGGATGAGATGTAGCTGTCACCCACAGGCATGAGGGCAAACGGAGGGCCCAGGTTTAAGCTTGGGATGATGAGCTGTGAAAGGGATTTGAGATAAAAATGCCCTGTTATTACAGAGGAGCCAAAGGCAGATGTGGGCTGAAGGCACCAGAGGTGCAGGAGCTATCATCTGCCACTGCCACCCCACTGTGCTTTCAGATTTATTGCTTTCCCTAATACTCTTCCCTCAAGCTTTTGAAGAGCTCCCTGTAAATCTCAGCAGAACCTGATGTAGATTTCCACTCTCTGCTTTGATCCTTAGGAACATTTAGCCAAGCTTTATGCTCCCTGATGACGGGACCGGTGTCCAGGCCAGTGACTACCACTCTGCCTCCTCTTGGCACCTTTGCTTTCCAACCAGCCAATCTCCTCCATCGCTCCTGGGGGGATGCAGGTGGACAGGCCCATCCAAAACAGGCTGGGACCATGCCATGTGCCACAACCTGGCCAAATCATATGTTATGGCCATGATATTTATACTTTTCAAACCTAAGGATAATAAAACAGCTCCAAAAGCCTGCAGCGATGGACTACTGCCTACGGGAGTCAATAGAGATGGAGTAATAAATGAAAGTATTCCAGGATTTTTCCCCCCTTTTTTCTTCCTTTTTTTTTCCATTATTTATGGTGTCAGGAAGCTCAGCACATTCTCCCCCTGCCTTTGTGCTGCTGTCTCCCTAACTCCCAGCTCCCCTGCAATCCAACCAGCAGCAAACACAAGACCTGAGGCCTTTCCTTGGGAACTCCTCTGCTGTTTCCTATCTACTCAAGCAGCTCAAGTAGCTGGAGGAGGGTCTGCAGAAACACACACGCAGAAAAGCTCTGGGTCTGATTTAATTTCATCGACTGCACAGCTCAAACTGCAGCTGGGAGCTGGGCCCAGGGCTTTCAGCAGTGATGGTTATCGCTGTCACGAGCCATCAACCCAAAGCAGCAAGCGACCACCCATCCCTTCCACCAGCTCAGAGTCCTCCTTTCCACTCACCCATAGAGCAGATATGGGCTTCTTCACCTCCAGCTGCTATGGGCACTAACAGGGATGAGCTGTCTCTGGAGGGCAGGAGGCAGGGAGCGTGGATGTCGGCATAGGGAGGGGATGGCGTGCATCCACCCTTGGCTGAGCATCCCAAGATGTAACTCATTCCCTAGTAAAAGGCTGCCTGACCTCAAACCAGTCATGCTAACTGCAGAAGTGAAACAAATTGCATACATCTGCATATGGATATGCCCAGACTTCCTGTAACTGGAGATGGCCTCAAAGTTTCAGTGCAAAGTTTGGGGTGTCTGTTTCTAATCAAACCTAAAGAGACCTTGAGTTACATATTGTGAAGATCTCCATGACAAGGAGGTAACGTGAGCATCACTGCACCCTTACAAGCCCGACAGGACCACTTGGTACCTTCTTCATTGCTTACAACTCTGCCCTTGCTCTATGGCAGTATGAAATACAATGCAGAGAGAAGTAAGTTTGGTGCATCCACATAGCAATAGAGAGCAGGACATGTCAAATACACAACGTTGGGCCCAGTGTGAAACGTTAGGTCTCCTTTACAGACCATATACAAGCCACAGTGATAGACTCCTACACATAGGTCCTGTGACCCTACAAGGCTGCAAGACAGCTACACGGCCAGCAAAACCCAGGGACACAACCAGCACAGGCTGTTTCCTCCAAAGAAGCCTGCAGGATCTTGGCATTGCCGATGTTCTGCTCTGGTAGCATCTTGTCCAAGCTATTAAGGTCTCCCCACACCATCCCAGCCCTGGGGGGCTCTGAGCATAGCCTGGCACTCCAGTATGTGGTAGCTCACAGAGGCTTCCCACTGGTGCCTGATGCACATCCAAAGCACATGGCATGGCAGCATGTGGCTGCACCAGGCTGCCTTTCTGCTCCCACACTGAATAACATAGGGAGCTTCTGCCTTCCTGCCCAGCGGGTTTATCTCTTGCCCATCTCCAGATCCCTATGGCCTCCTACACTGGCCATTTCATGGTGCCTCTCCCTGCCATGCTCTGCCTCTTACTTTTCACAGCAACAATGCTTTAAAAAGCAAAACCCCCAACAAATCTCTAGTGCAGATGTTTAAAAAGACTTTAAACCCCCAGTTCTGGCTCTTAATGTCATTCGTTCAACTCTTGTTTAAATACCAGTGCTAAAATGTTGCCTAGGTAGGGTTTGGGCAGTGTATGCTACAAGGCAGATTTACACCACAGCCCAGCCAGCTCACCTCCAGCGCTTGGCTGGCTGTAGTAACCTTACCCAGTCCCTGTGATCTTGCCTTAACACATGCTGAAGCCATTATACTTGTTCCCAAGTTGTCTGTTGCAGCCTTCTGCCTCCTGTCTGTCACTGCAGTTTAGAAGTCAGCACAAGGCTGTCATTTAAAACAATAGCCACATTTTGGGATACACAGGATAAAACGGAGCAACCGGATTTGAGGTATATAAAGGGCCAAATCTTTAGGTTTATTTCTGTTCAGATAGTGAGTGTTATTGCAGCCTGCAGATGTAGAGAAGAATTTAAAGACAGAGAGAAGACCTACTTGTTTTAGCTGAATATGGCATCCCTGATTTTATTAGCAGTGGTCAGATACTTAACCATAGTTTCACTATTGGGCCCAACTGGTAAAACTGGGCATCATTCGTCTCTTAAATGCAGGTGGAAGAAGTCTACATAAGACAAAAGCCATTAGTATAGTTCTGGAAGCTGCATTTGTTTGCTGTTGTGCAGAAACTGCCTGGAGCATCTCCATTTCCAGTCTGGATAAGGATGAACACTTCATCTTGTGTCGAGCGTACCCGTGGCTCCCTTCAGTTGCATAAAGCAGAGCATAAAGAAAGCACATCTGTACATCTAACCCAGCCAGGGAGCTCATTTGGCTGATCCTACAGATCCTGAGGGAAGGCTGGAACATGGTCAGGGCAGCTCCTTTCCATGGCGCAGCAAGCACTGACTTTCCATTGTGCAGAGGAGAGACCACTCCATGAATGTCCTCACCTCCATGGACACCATCCATCTCTGCTGAGCCTGCCCAAAGCTGCTGGTGCTGCTAAAATATCCATGAAAATAACCATAGCCGTGAAATACCTGGTCATCTTGGGGAGTTAACGACAGGCAGAGCAAATTCCTACAGAAAAGGCTGATTTTAGAAGGATGAAATTGGGGAGAGGAGCATTTCTTTCTACCATGCTCCTCCTGACCATACCTAAGGCTCCTCTCTTCAAGAAAAGACTTGTTTTCCTAAGTAGACCATACAGCAGCAAGACCATACAGCAGAGTAGACCGAGTAGACCGTACAGCAGCAAGACCATACAGCAGAGTAGACCATACAGAGCGATGCTAAGGCCTGAAAACCTCCTTCTGTTCCTGAAAGGCACTGCCAAAGGTGCCACACAGCACATAGACATTCAATGGCCATGCAACCAACACATAGCTCAAGTCACTGGCTCTGTGCCTTGGAGATGCTTCCCTGGGACTCAAAACCACCTCAGCCCCTTTTGTGCCTGGCTGGTTACATCCTCCTGGAGTAAATCACTGCATGGGTCTGGGGACAGACAGCTCAATAAAAATTAAATCTCTTGCTGCTGAGAGGTTTCCATCACAGCAAGCCACTGGCTCTATTTCCACTCTGTGCCTTGGAGATGCTTCCCTGGGAGTCAAAACCACCTCAGCCCTAGCTGCACTTAAACCCTTTTGTGCCTGGCTGGTTACATCCTCCTGGAGTAAATCACTGCATGGGTCTGGGGACAGACAGCTCAATAAACATTAACTCTCTTGCTGCTGAGAGGTTTCCATCACAGCAAGCCTGGGGAATGCTGTGTGTGCCCACGTGTGTGTTATTTGTTTGTGGAAGTTGCTGTTCCTCTTGCTGTTTTTCCCCTGAACTAGCTTTCTTTTTCCAATACAAACATCTGCTTTCAAGGGCACATATTGCTTTCTTGTCTGATTAGCTGAATTCACACACCCTGTGGCTACTTGGGGAGAGCTCAGCGTCGTCTGTACAAATGCAACATGTGCTGCTTGCTCCTCTTTCATGTTATTTAAAGGGCACTAACAAAACTGGCTTTTACATAAACAAATCAGTTCTGAAAACGCCACATAGAAGCTGTGGCTAGAGTAAAAAGGCACAGTTTATGCCCCAAGTCCTTCTTCATGTGGCACATTCATTTGAACAGCAGGAAAGAGCTGACTAGCAAAATTTGAAGGCACGAAAAATGCTTCTAGCAACTTGTTGTAATTGCAGCTGACTTTCTGGCTCCCAGAACACGATACAGGG
>NW_009936030.1:17760-35168 GCF_000696875.1 Nestor notabilis
CATGGGGAGAACATGAAACTGCTCAGTTCCTCACTATTGTATATGAAAGGAGATTCAAGGCCAGCTTGGACGGGGCTTGGAGCAACCTGCTCTAGTGGAAGGTGTCCCTGCCTATGGCAGGGGGTTGGAGGTGGATGAGCTTTAAGGTCCCTTCCAACACAAACCAGTCTGGGATTCTATGATTCTTGTTTATTCCAAATACTTTGGAGCTGGACATCTTGGGTCTCTCTGATGAACCCGTGAATTTCTTAGTGACCTGGCTCTCCTCTCTGACACCTGAAGGTCTTCAAGCTGAGGGTGGTCAGCTTTGGGTTTTCAGCACATCATGCTTTGTGCAAAGCCCTGCTTGAAATCATAACAATAAAGATGTAAAGGCATGTCATAAACAGCTGGGAAATAATTGTGGGTTTCTGCTATGTCCGTCTTGTGTCTCCCCCTAAAACAGTGCATGTGGATCAAAAGCCACCTCGCACCTCTGAACTGATATACACCCAGTGCTTGCCTGCCAAGGAAGATGGATGAGGCAGGTAAAGATCAGAAGGGGGCTTGAAAAGGCTTTCAGTTTCCTTTTGGCTCTGAATTTGGTACCTTTGGGATAAGTAGTCTTCTCCTTCCAAAACAACCCTGCATTGCTTTGCCATGGCCATGGTCTCCTGATGGTCTTGACTTTCCTCAGAACCAGATGTAAGCACCTAACTGCTCTGAAGACAGGGCTCAGTGCTGAATAGGACAAAATATGGGAGCTTATAAAGAAAACAAAATTAAAAATCACAAGAATACCCCAACATCACTAATATAGGACAAATATTGAACGGGACTGTCTCAGTTGCAGACTCATACCTACATAAAGGCCACTAGCTGTTCATTGTGAGTTAAGTCCAAAAGGGTCCACAGACCCTTGCTTGAATTAAAGGCAGAACAGGCAGGTCCCATGCTGTTTGCTGGAGACTTTCATTCTGCACTATAGGGTTTTGCACACCTTGATGCACTGACCCAACATGGGGCCTCTGTCTTGCCCCCAGTGTTGCTACCTGGCTGTCAGCATCAGGGGGACCATATTCCCCATCCGCCCTGCTGCCTTACGTCGGGAACATCCAGTTCCTTCAGGGTTGTGTTTCCTTGAGGAAACTCTAGATACAGCAAGGTTGCAAGGTTGTTCCCCTCCCCCGTTTGGAAGTTATCTCCAGCCAAGCTACATGACAAGAGTGTTTAAGGCAGCCAGGATTCAGCCCCCATCCCTGCTCCAAGGCACTGTGAAGTCAGCCCTTTACCTGCAGCAGGGAATGCCGTAAGCACTGGGGAGCCCTGGGGCTGATGGCAGGCAATGCCATCCAGTGCCTGTGGAAACGCTGAGGGTTGTTCAGATGTCCTCAGGGACTGTAGTGACAGGACAAGGGGTGATGGGTTTAAACTGAAACAGGGGAAGTTCGGGTTAGATACAAGGCAGAAGCTCTTCCCTTTGAGGGTGCTGAGGCGCTGGCACAGGGTGCCCAGAGAAGCTGCGGCTGCCCCATCCCTGGCAGTGTTCAAGGCCAGGTTGGACACAGGGGCTTGGAGCAACCTGCTCTGGTGGAAGGTGTCCCTGCCCGTGGCAGGGGGTTGGAACTGGATGAGCTTTAATGTCCCTTCCAACCCAAACCATTCTATGATTCTATATGTTTCTATGTGAGTGACACATGAGGGTGATGCAGGGCTTAGGACTAAGCTCTCATCCGAAAGGAAGAGCATAAACCTCCCCATCAGCTGTAGATTTATGTATTCATCTTAACCTCACCCATGCCCTTCGTCCAGTTCGAGGATTTGCACAGATCCCTTGCCTGAGTACTGCAAGACAAGGAAGAGCTCTTCAAGTTGTCATCTCCTCCACAGCTTTCCCTGGAACCAACCAGTACATCCCTCTTCCCCACAACACACCATGGATATTTTCCCTGTCCATCCGAGGCTGGGCACTTGGGAACAGAGGGAGGCACAAGGCACCAGTGCAACCTTCCTTGGTCTCGATGAGTGTTGCCTTCCCTGTTCACCATCACCAGCTTTCACATCTGGCAGCAGGTATAAATCAACCATCTAGTTACAGGAAGGAGAGCAGGGAGATGCTCCTTCCAACCCAGTGGGGAAGGCTGGAGAGGCAAAACTGCCTGAAGGGAGTTGAGCTTTACTCTGGTGTCTGACTATAGCACAGTGTAATTCCCTGTTGCCAGCTTGGAGAGTGATTCACTCCACCCTATGTGCCTATGCCTGCCCGGACGGTGCTCACACCATCCGTGTGTTGGTCAGTCTGTCTCTCTCTGCATTCTTCTGTCTGTCTGCTTTGCAGAAGCAACCCCTGGGCAGCAGAGGCAGCAATGCATTGCTGAAGTTCAGCTGCCTCCCAGAGGTGACTTCCAGTTGCCTGGTGGCAGCAGGGCTGGGGCTATAATATGAAATAACCAGGAGAGCAGAGGGGACAGGAGCATTTAGAGCCATTTTGTCATGAGCTGAGCTAGAACTCGGCTGCCTCTGAGTCCTGGTTCAAATTAGTGCCAGACCAAGTTCAAAAGGCCTGCAGGCACTGGATGGAGAGGTGTCTGAGCAGGCTCTGCCCAGCTACAGCACCCAGCACGCAGCCCTAATCCAGCATGTGTGTGTCCCTGGACTACCCTTATGCTTAAAGAGAAGCATTATGTACTTCAGACAGGCAGGCAGACAAGCCCCAACAACTCGTCCCAGCACAGCTCCTTGTGCTTCCCAATTTGGATCCCCAGATGTCCCCCACGGAGAAGAGCTCTGAGTCAGGGTGAAGTGCTGCAGCAGCCACATTACCACCTAAGTACAGTGCATCTCAGGGGGCTCTGGGTGCTACTGTTTTCACTTGGAAATTGGAATGCAGGAGCGATGGGAAAGCTGGAGTAAAAACAGAAAACACCCAAAATTGGCTGAACCTCACTGAACCACAGAACGGGCTGAGTTTAAGCATTAGGCCAAAGTTTGGGCCAGGTTCTTTAACAAAATAGTCCTGTCGTTCTTCAGTTTTATACAGCTGATTAATAAAGAAAGGCCCAGACAAGGGAAGAAAAACACTCACCCTTCTCCAAACCTGCCTGTTCTTGGAAGAGCAGCTACAGCTTATTTCCATTCTGAGTGCACATTGCAAAACTCAAGGCCAGCCAGGTCTGGGAATTGCTCATGTTCTTATGAGCACGGGGCTTTTAGAAGTATTGCAGAAAGAAATGAGGTTTCTGGCTACCAAACCCACCAGCTCACAGTCGCTGGGGCTGGGCGACAGCCTGGCATCAGCTTTTACTGGCAGAGAGAAAGAGGGCAGCAAAATCACAAACCGGAGCAAGAGGCGGCACAACCAAACTGGGAACTTGCCAACCAAGGAGGAAGACAAAATAACTAACACAAACCTGATAATGGCAGGTTGTTTCCCCCACTTCTACATCCCTCCTTCTACATTCCATTGCTCAGAAAGATCTCCCTGCTATGGGGTCATGAGATGGGGATGGTGCTGCATCCCTGTGGGGTTTTCCTGACAAGGAGATGCTGGTGCTAAGGGAGAGGGGTGAGCTATGGACTCCCAACAGGGTCTCAGGGCAGTGGCCACCCCTGATAGCCAGGAGCTGTTGTCTTTGGTCCCCATGAGCCCCCCATGCAGTACAGGGGGTGCACACGAGCTGTTTTGAGATGTTGGGGGGTTATAGCTGTGCTGCGTGGCCTGGCCATGAACCGCAACATGTCTATGCTAGAGCTGTTGAGAAAGGGCAAAGAAAGGGAAACCTGTCCCAGACTGACTAGCCTGGAAACTCCAGTTGCCCCTTACACAGTCTAAACAAATATTGATTTAAATTACTCAGAACGCCCCACTCTTCTTATATGCATCCCCAAAGACTGTCATAAAACGTCTACAGAAAGAGCTCCGTTAACCTCTGCTGCCCTGCTTAGAGGCACATATTTCAGCTCCGGTTAAACTGAAGTTTAATAAACTCTTGGCCTCTGTTGGATCCCTCCAAGCCCAGTCTGGATCTATGTCCAGCACTGGTATTCCACTAAAGTGGGGAGCCACCAGTGCTGCCTCAGCCTCTGATGGGACCCCACCATCAGCCATGGGTGCTTACCCCCTCATTGCCATGTTGGGGCCATGAGGAGGAAGGAAAGGATGTTTGAAGCTCTCTCCCTTCTCTCCTCTGCCCTGAAATCTAACCCACAGCTGAGTACAGTTCTAGCTCTGGAGATTTAGTTCCACATCCTTCCTATCACAGCAGAGAGAAGGTGCACATTCCCTGTGGGAGCCAGGGTAATCTAAATCTTTTGAATGACACCAATAGCTGCTGTGCTCAGGGAAAATACTGGGAAACTCTGCTTGGTTTATGGTTTAAGTGCAATGCTTTCTTCACCCAGATATATATATATATATGTATATTCTGTAATCTCTTAATGAAGTTTCGCCAGCTTATCAAGGAGTAAAAATGATACTACACGACTTGGCCAATCACTCTTGTGAGACATTCGTGCAAGAGACCAACCACATGGTTCACAAAGGAAAAGGATGAAAATGATTTATAGAAGCAGTGAGGCAAAGGTTTATTGATAATGAGGCACTAAGAGGAAATGGGATGAATGTGCCTAAGATTCCTCTGGTAAATGAATAATGGATAGTATTCACAGCCAGCAACTTACATTTTTCATCTTGAGTTGAGAATAGCAAGATGCAAGGCAAATGACAGTTATTAAGGGGGGAAAAAATACATTAGGTAGTACTGAGCAAGGAAAACACCTACAAAAGTGTGCTCTTACTTAGGAAAGGGGGGTTGTGAATTGCTCAAAGGGTAAACTGTGCTTGTCAAGTAATTCAGAGCACTCTGAGGTCAGGGAAGGAAGGGATTTCATTTCACTTGAGGGCTGCTTCACTTGCAACACATTTAATTGTCACCAGGGGAAAGAAAAAGGGAAAAAAAAACCCAAACCAGCCTACCAGAATTAGGTTTGCATGAGCTGAGATAATCTGACCTTTACTTTTGTCTCCACCTCTGTGGCTCACTTCTCCCCCTAGACTGCCCATGCCTGGTGAGCTGCACTCTCACAGCATCCACCCATCCTGCACATACCCTCCAGCCACTTGACCATAATCACTGGAGTTAGCAGCATGTGGCCACTGCTTGCACTTGGTGGCAACTGAACCAGGCCAAGACATGGATCATCATCTGAAGCACTGAATTCCTTTATAAATCTGCTCCAGGAGCAAATTTTTCTGGGAATTCCTTTATAAAGCTTCTCCGAGACCCAGTTTCTCTGGGGAGATGTTTGCCCCTTGTGCTGTTGTGGCTTTGGAGGGCACCCAGCGCAGTGTGGCTCCACCAGCACTGATGGACTGACTCTGTCAGCTGGAGGTGGCCCCTGGCTGCTCAGTACTATGATTACACCCAGTGCCAGGACCAAACATATCTGCTGGACACGGGAGGATAAGCAGCAAGAGCACTGTGTGAAGGGCTTCTGTGCCTTTCCTCTAATTTATTTCCGTAAACTCATAGAATGGTTTGGGCTGGAAAGGATGTTAAAGCCCGTCCAGTTCCAACCCCTGCCACGGGCAGGGACATATTCCACTAGAGCAGGTTGCTCCAAGCCCCTGTGTCCAACCTGGCCTTGAACACTGCCAGGGATGGGGCAGCCACAGCTTCTCTGGGCACCCTGTGCCAGCGCCTCAGCACCCTCACAGGGAAGAACTTTTTCCATAGATCCAATCTAAATCTCCCCTCTGACAGGTTAAAGCTGTTCCCCTTGTCCTGTCCCTGCAGGCCCCTGTAAAAAATCCCTCTCCAGATTTTTTCTAGGCCCCCTTAAGGTATTGAAAGGCTGCAATAAAGTCTCCCCCGAGCCTCCTCTTCTTCAGGCTGAGCAACCCTAACTCAGACGGGTTTCTAACATACTTCTTGCCTCCAGGGTCTTTAGATCATATCTACCAGACCTCTACCCTCTAGCAGTTTTCCATTTTCTTCTTATCATCCAGTGTGTGAAGGCAGTCCTTACTGTGTGGCATCCAGCTATGTTCAGCAGTGTCCTCTGGCCTTCCTACGGCATTCCCTGAGCCATATCAGAGGGTCACACAGAGATGCCTGAACCACAACGAGCCCAGTGAGATGAGGCACCACTACTGCTCATGTTGGACGGATGGTAAACCCAGACAGAGGTCCACTAAGCTCACAACAGCCACTGAGATATCTAAGCCTAAGCTTTAAAGTGTACTTCACCCTGTCCAGTATCTTTGCAGCATGGAGGTGAAGGTCCTGTTGGCCTTGGTTATGTCTCTCGGATGCCCTGAATCATGCAATATCTTCGTATCTCAGTCACCCAGCCCTAAGCCCCCACTGAATCTGACACACTCCCCAGTCTTCAGATCAGGTTTCTGCCACGTCAGTGTTTCTGCTTCCCAGATATAGCTTTTCCTCTGTCTTCAGTTACACAAAACCATTTGCTTTGCTTGGGTCCAAGCAAGGCTGGACCATCTACTGGGGTAAGTGGCTATGCAAGAAGAGTGAGTTCAGACCTGGCTGGAACCACGGGAAATCTGCCCTGTGTTTAGGTGTGAAAATCAAAGCTGTTGCTACAGAGGAGTGAGATCTACATCTCCTTAAGGCTTGTTCTTAGGTACTCGTTCAGAGGAAAGGCACAGAGCACATTTCCTACCCAAAGCCCAGCTCCACTGCAAGCTCCATGGCACAGTGCACCACAACTTACGAAATAAGACATTGTCAGATATTTTTGCCTCACATGAAGGAAACAAAAATGTGCTTTAGTTTTAGCTGCATTCTTGGAAACAGCTTCATTGATTCAGATGAACTTTAAAAAATAATAGTATTATAAAAACAGCCAGAGGCAAACAACTGCTGTGGGAGCTTTTAGGCCAAATTGTTAAGTTTTGATTAAGTTAGAAGCAAGCGGAGGCAGGATTTTGGTAGGAAGTGACAGACAGTAGACACAAACAACAGTGACTCTGGTAATACACTTCCTAACAGAGAACAAAATATCATGACTCTTGGAAAGATTGAGGCTCCTGGAGCACCACTAATTCTCAGCAGAACTGGGTGATTATGTGAAAGACGATGACCATGAAAATCAGCCTAAATTAAAAACTGCATCCACATCAGCTGAGCTCATGCCCACCCTTGTGTTTGTTTCCAGTTAACGTTCCAGGATGGGATCGTATTGACATGAGTGACTGCAAATGTCAAGCAAACATTAGCAAATATTTACAGAAATCATCTTTAGGCACTCGTGAAAATGAAGTATTTGCCCCGGAAACCTATTTCTGCCAGTGATGCTCATGCAACCAGGATACAGAAGCCTCTTATCTCATGTGTTCACCATGTACCTACCTCCCACTCACCACCACAGATCACCTTTCAGCTGCTATTCCTTGCACTGGTTGACATACACCATCTGCTGACCAAAGAGCACTCATGAACATCATCCCAACAACAACCCTGGGTCCCAAACAGACCTTGGAAAATCATACTTTGATCACAGGTCGTAAATATAATGCAAAGGGTGTCTCCCAAAATATTCCCTTAGGGAAGCTCTTGTTTTGGGAGGTTTCTGATCTACATGTGGGCATCTGTGTGCTGACCCCACAGCCCAGAAGGGCTCTACCTAATGAAGATGCCGTCTCTACGTCAGTCCCACAGCCAGAGCTTCCAGATTTAAAAGTCACCTTTTCTAGCAGGGTGGGAAGCAATAGGAGGCTTCAACAGCACATGGGAAGACTGACTGCAGGCAGGATGGCCTAGAGAGGGGAATAAAACACACAATCATAAAACATGGGCTGGAATCGCTCCCATAAGAGGACAGGCTGTGAAAGTTGGGGCTGCTCAGTCTGGAGAAGAGAAACTGCGTGGACACCCCCTTCCAGTGGCTGAAGCGGGCTACAAGGATGCTGGAGAGGGACTCCTCATCAGGGACTGGAGTGATAGGACAAGGGGTGATGGGTTCAAACTTAAACAGGGGAGATTTAGGTTAGGCGTTCGTTAGGAAGAAGTTCTTTACTTTCTAACCCAAACCATTCTATGAGTATATGAATCAATACCTGTCAAAGCACTGGCCTGAACAGTACATACTATTTCAGAGTTTCCCAGCTGACAGTAAGCAAGATCCCTTTTCACCCGCTCCATCTTCCTCCGCTCTTTAGAAGTAAACTTATCTGTAAGGGTCTGGAAAGAGTAAAATTTGGGAAGAACAGATAAACACTTCAATTTCCAATGTCTGAGGACTCCTGGCATTAGTGGGGACACTAGGCACTGGCTGGCCTCTGCTTTCCAAAGCATTCCCAGCTCTTGGGCTCAGAGCATCTGCAAGGAAAGCTTGCAGATGGGCTGTAGCGGGTTGCTTTTCTCCTTCCTCCTTGTCTCAGGCTGGGCTTCCTGTACACTGTCTTCTCAGATTTACTATCTCACCATACATTTGGGTCATGTTTTAACAGACTTCACGAGAGGCAAACATGCCTGTGTGGGAATGTGTGATTTCTGCTGCAATCCATTTTGTTCAGAAGGCTCTCAGGAGAAGATATACAGTTGCACATAAATAATGGGGCTTCAAACAACAGAACTCCTTCAGTGAACACAGTTATGAGGCTGTAGCTTCCAAGAAGCCAGGGTTTTAGAGCCAAGGTTTCAGTGCTAAAGCAACCTGTGGAAGCTCCCCATCCCAAAGAAGGGGTCAGGGAGCCCCTGTGCTGTGCCTGCTGGTACTGAGGCACTTGCCTGGAGTTAGGGACTGAGCATTTGCAGCTCAGTTTCTCTCAATCAGTTCCTGAATCAGTTTAAATCACACTGTTCTTCCTCACTGACACCCTGAGGAAGCTGGAGGTGGTAAACAGGGATAGCATGACTGCTATACAGTCCAATTGGCTTCAAACTGTAACACATATTGGATTAAATCATAGAATTATAGAATCAGCTAGGTTGGATAAGACCTTTAAGACCATCAAGTCCAAACAACCTTCCCCTGTAAGTAACTCCTCTGTAAAGTAACTCCCAGTTGAGAGGGATGGGTGATGTGTGCGTGTAACTTTGTCAAGAACATGATCCAACATAAATAGAAAACCCTGGTGTCCCATCTCCTGTCAGACTGTGATGTTGAGGTGCTACAGGAAGAAGCTGTATAGATCATTACCAGCTGGGGACAGTCTGAAAGCCATTGAGTCATGGAATTAACCAGGTTGGAAAAGACCTTTAACATCATCAAGTCCAGCCGTTTACCCCAGCACTGCCCAGGCCACCACTAACCCATGGCACTGAGGGCCACTAAACTACATGGTGTGTGAACACTTCCATGGATGGTGACTCCAGCACTGCCCTGGGCAGCCTGTTCCAATGCCTGAGCATCCTTTGGGGAAGGAATCATTCCTAATATCTCTCTATTTAATGGATCTTTCCCCAGTAGAAAGCTCTGTGAGGAGAGCAGGGAGCTGTGGAGCAGAGCTACCTGCCCAGAGAAGTGCTGGCGTGGCCAATGTACCTTTGTGCAGGACACGACAGGGCAAGGAGAGGCAGGGACAGCCTTACCCATTGCTCTGGGTGTACCTAACCTGCTCTGGGATGTGCTTCAAGCAGTCTAAGGTGCTTTCATCTGCTGGTTTCATCAGCTTGCCCATGCTCACACCGCTGTGTCAGTACTTCTGGCACAGGGCTGAGCAAAAGGGAATTGTTTTGCTCACCACCACCAGGCAAAACCACCCCTTGCTCAGCTCCTGCCAGCCCCATGGACCTGCTTTATCTCAAATACAGAGGGAGGATGATTGTCAGAGCAACCAACTCAGCTATTTACATACTCAGATCACGTTCTCCATCAGGCCATTTTCACAGAGACAGCTCAGACGGACTCTGCTCCCACTGGGATGCAGGCTTTCGGCTGCTGCTCCCTTTCCTTTCGACCCCCTGAGATGGAGTTCTCAGCAATGCTTTGGGTTTAATGAAATCTGTGGGCTAAATCAGGCCATTCCCTACTTTTCCCAGGAGGGAACTGATTTCTGTCAGACTTAACAACCACAGCTATATTCTTGGCTTTTGGGACCCACTCAGTTCCCCTCATAACTCCTCCTGGGCCAGGACCCACTGGCGTCTTATAGAATCATGGAATAGTTGGAGTTGGAAAGGACTTAAGATCATCTTTCTCAGCCTGTCTTCATATGGGAGGTGCTCCAGCCCCTGATCATCCCTGTGTTCTCCTCTGGACGTGCTCCAACAGCTCCATGTCCTTCTTACATTGAGGACGCCAGAACTGCACACAGTGCTGCAAGTGGGGTCTTATGAGAGCAGAGCAGAGGGGCAGGATCACCTCCTTTGACCTCTTATGTGTTAATGCACATATGTGGTCACTGTCACACATCATGGTTTATCTGCTTTGAGCTCCTAATCTCTCCATCTCCATGGGATATGGACTCAGCTGGGTTTCCAAACATAAGCCTACATCAGAGAATGTGCATGTTGCCTGAGGCAATACTCGCATTTTTCTCTAGAAAACCCCAAACCTACCTTATTTTTGCAGAGTCCAGATGGGCCAGACCGGTGGCTACCAAATGGCCCAAATTTAGGAACTTCTTGCAAGGAGTAAGCTATGTTTCCTGGCTGGATTAGCTCTGGTCCTTTTGTCTTTCTCTTGTAAATGATCTAGGGGGTAACTCAGTTGGTTTCTGGTGCCAGACACACCAAGGTCTCTGAGATGCTGACATGGGGCAGGCAGACAGCAAAGCCTTGATGAGCAGCACTGGGAGAGCAGGCAGTGTAAACGGGGGCATCTAGGCCAAGTGTCATGCAGTTGGCTCAATGCCTCCTCCCCTCTCCACCATCCATAAGACACTGAGTAGTACTTCCTATTGCGTTTACTAGCATCTGACAAACCTGCCTAAATACTTTGGCCTTGAATCCAGTGCTTTGTTGCACACTCTTCACGTCTAGGTCCCCAAATATGGTGAAAAATTCATCCCTTAGAAGCTTGGTTGTAATCACAGCCTCTTGGTTCCTTTTTGGGTAAACTTCAGGTCATTTTCTAAAGAAATCCATAGCTACCAACAAATATTGTCTGGCAGATTCCATCTCAGGCAAAGGCCCAACAACATCAACAGCAATGAATCGCAGTAAGGTCCCCAGGAGACACTGCTCAGTAGGGCTTCTCCCAATCTTTGGAGACCCACTTTTGCAGCAGAACACATGCAAGAAATGCATCACATTTCCTGTAATAATTTTCCATCATCTGCCTGCCTTTTCCTCAAAACCAATTCTCTCTTGGCTTGACTAAAGGTTTTGCAACCTCAAGATGGCCAATGGTTTTGACATCAGAATGAAACCTCAGAAGCTCCTTTTTGAGTGTTTTGGGTGTAATGAGCTCTCATGAATACTCATCACCCATTGTTTTGTTTCCTCATCTCCTATACAACATTTCATCTTTAAATTCCAAGCTTTCCCACCATAACCAGAATGCTTTTACCCTGCTACTCTGAAGAGAGTCTATACTCAAAGCAGTTGTCAAGTGAGGGTGTTTTTCAATCATACCTCCTTTCAATATCAGGAGCCTTTTTGTGGGACACTTTTAGCTCCTTGAACTCTGCTTTTGCAAACCTACATCCACTGGATGTAGTTTTTATTCCTGCAGATTGTGAAAGAAAGGAGAGAAAAAAGGATGCAGCCTCAGTCTTTTCTTGCTGTCCTGCAAGAAGGAGGTGTCTTCCCCCAAAAAGACATTTGAACAACCCACCACACACCTCAGCTATAACACAGGGACTCGTGGCTGGCCATGCAGTACCTGCTGTGTTGGTCTTTTAAGTGAGGGCAGCCTTAAACATGTGATGGAAGACCCACATTGTGGTTTGCTATGGACATGTACTAACACAAAAGCCGTTTTCACCTCCTGATATCCACTCTGGAAAGCAAAATGAACCTAGTAAGGTACATCCCAGCTATTATCTGTTAATGGCAAGGCACAAGCACCCTTTGATTCATATATTGCACAGCAAAGCGCTTGCTGGCCTCTTTTTCTAACCAGGACAACAAAGGAGGTCCAAGAACTGACTATAAGCTCAAAGACACAGCTCAGGGGCCTGCCCACAGAGGCAGACACTGCAAACAGACTACCCAAACCTCTTGCTTTCACATGAGCCATGTCTTTAAAGGAAAACATCCCAGGTTGAAAGCCCTGGTGCTCACTGAGCAGGTCCCAGCCACAGTGATGCACATGCTGAGGGTTAGTTCATCCCCGCCTTGGATATGCTGAGCATTTGCCTGAATTCCAGTGGTCCATTCTCCAGCAAGGATGCTTTCCCCACTTCTTGCCTTCCCTCCAGTTTGGATTGTCCCATAATCTCCCTCTCTGTCTAGTTTCAGCTACCAACTGCAGTATCTGAATGAGCATCTGTGATGCCTATAAATCACACAGGTGATAAATCCCTCTCTTGCTGCTTGGCTTCCCCTATAGCCCTCCCTCTGAAGTGGACTGCTGCCAAATGGAGGCAAATATGTCATTAAAACAAGAACTGCAATTTTTACCACCAAAGCCAAGGAAAAGGGGATTTACAGCACAACCAACCCTTCCCAAAAGCAAACTAATTAAAGGCTACAAGGGAAAAGCGGGATTCTCTCAACACCAACTTAATATCCAACCCTGAGCACCACAAAGCATTGCTACAGCGTCACCTCTAACTTGAAAACAGCATCACCCAGCTTTGCATGTGCAGCTTCAGGTCCCCCTGTTTCCTGAGTTAAGGTTGGGCCTTTTAGTAGGTTTTTATGAGGCTCTGTCCTGAATAGTCACATATTTATAACAACCCTCTCTGTGGATATTTCCTCACACTTAAACTGAGCCACTGCACTCGTGTTTGATGTTGTAGCCAATCCCCCATTGCTTTCTATCCTGCGTAAGTCCCTTATTCTAATAGCTTAGAAGTGGTATGAACTGGATGGAAATACTCTTCTCTCTAGCAAAGGATCTTCTATAAAGCAACCAGTTCCCCTCTTCCAGTAGCAGTTTTCTGACTTCTGTTCAAGGGCTGAAATGCAATATTTAAGCTCCGCCATAAATCCCACAGCTCCATGGAGTGTTCCTGGCCTCCTGCACAATGTGCCTAAGTGTCTAGCAATTGGTCCATCGGCTATTTATCTTGGAAGTCCTCACTGGCATCTGGAGACATGAGGAATACAAAATGTCTGCAGGTCCTCTGCCAATTTAGGTGGGTCTCTTCTTCCTCTTGCCTTCTAGCATTTGGCTGTGTCCTGTCTAGCTCAGGCTGATATCTGGCTCCAATCTGCTTACGAAGGTTGAGACCAAATCTTGATAAGCCTGGTTATGTCTATGATGCAGTGCTTCTCAGCTCTCAGGTATGGGTCCTTGCCACAGCTGTGTTCCTGACTCCGTTCCAGGATGAGGTCTGGGCATGCACCATCCCATGAAAGGCTGGAAAAGAACCACACGGTGCTCCAGAAGTTCTTGCAGCCTCCTGAACCAGAGACCAGCACCACAGTCCAGGCTACAGAGTGTATCCTGCCCCAGCATTTGGCCTCAGGCTCCTCTCCGAACAAGCACTGCAGAACAAGGCTCCATCCAATTCCTTTTTCCAGCCAGCCATGCAGTAGGAATACATCAGCCTCCCATGGGGTCCTTTCTTGAGTGGCATTGCTGAGGCTGGAAAAACCTGATGCTGTGGGGCCTCCCTGTGCTTGCATGCTGGAGCACACATGCTGGGAACGGCCAGTCCTACAGGCAACCCAAGAGCTGCCTGGCAGAGCCAAGAGCCAGAGACCAGGCTCAGCAGGCTGGTACCCTGGTGAGCCTTTGGTTTCCCTTTTGAGATGTTTCTTTAGTTCTTTGAGATGGTTTCCTATTCTCTGAGATGATTTTCTATTCTTCCACAACCTTTGCTGTGGCTCAGGCCTCCTGTTACGTTTCAGGCTGAATAACATTTTCCCTTTTCCCCTGTTTTGTAAAACATCTTCTGGCTGGTGTCACACACATTCCCCAGAACCTTGCAGAGTTGGGGTCTTGCAGATCCACCTTCTCTCTGGGCACTGTCTCAGCACAGAGTCATTCTTTGATAGCTTTTGAGCCTTTGTGGGAATATTCCCAATATTGCTCTCTCTCCCTGCGCACAGTTTACAACTTTGTTGTATTTTGATTTGGTTCTGGAGTTAATTCCTTTCACTTTCCACTGCTCCCAAATTGGTTGGATGCAGAAAACAAGCACCTTTGTTATCTGATCCCTCTTGCATCAAAAGAATTAACACAGTTCCCTGTTTCTCTCTGGAAACTGCACCAGTGTTACCACTCCATACTGAAGCCATCCCAAGTCCCAAGGAGGCAGCTTCCACTACACGAAGGAGACATGAGATACTTCTTCCATGCAGTGCTCTTGCACACAAACCCCATCCCCCTAAACACAACAGCAGCCAGATAGGAGTTATTTTGAGCCATTACAAGTTTCTTTTATTTTCCCCAGCCAGAAGCCTGCCCCAAGTGTTTGCACTTTCCCTTCTCCAAATTCCCATTGATAGCACTTCTCTGATGGGCCTTTTACTTTCTGTTGACTGCCCCCTTTGGTTCTGTAGTGTTTTCAGACTTCTACTGAATAAAGGTGGTTGCTATAAGCCCTGCAGAGTTTGCACCCAGCCTGAGCATACAGCATGTCTATCAAGGACTAAACCAGTTTACCTTTCAGGCTCCATCACCAGCTGAAAAACCCCTTGCCTTACAGCTAATGAACAGAGAGATAATAATAGAGAATATATTCAGAACTAATACTGATTCAACCATCTCTTTCCAGCAAACAGATTAACTACAAAGGGGTAAACCCTTAAACTGCATCTTCACTAAAAAATATAAACTATCAATCAGATGTAAATAGGCATTTAACTGCTGAGTTAGGGGATGCAATGGTCTTTGATCAGTGCTGATAAGGAGTGACCATAGCTCATGACATACCAGCTTGTCATGGCTAAATCCTGCTGGGACCTAAAGATAGCAGCTACTAAATGTTGAATCACAGCTATTCTCATCAGAGAGATAAAAAATCTGATGCTGGTAGATTCATACTTGCATAGTCCATAAAATCAGTTGCAGACCACATAATAGTGCTGAGTTTGCCACTTCTTATCACCTGTCCAACATATCTCCTCTTCTTCTTTCCCTGCCTCTTCTCATTCATCTCTATTCCTCCCTCCCTCTATCCCTATCATGGTTTAACCTCAGCCAGCAACTAAGTACCACACCGCTGCTTGCTCATTCTGAAACGGGTCAATCCCTCTCCCCTATTCCTCACTGACCCACCTCCCTTTTATCAAAAAGTAGCCCTAGAGGTATTGTGACGATCGCAATTGCTCTTTCACATCATGTCTACTTATGTGACACTCAAAATACAATGATGATTTGCAAGCACGAATGAAAACACAACCAAGCAGATTCACCAGTTTGTGTAATAGCATTGATTCACCTGAACTTACACAGAAAACAAAGTGGAGGTCATTTATTTAATAAAGGTAAGCAGCTTTCCTCTACTTATGAACTTTCATTTACAAGTTGAGGCAGCGGAGAGACATGTAACGATGGTAAATTACTCTAATGCTTTAGTCATATGAAACATTCCCATCCATCCCTTACTAAACGATTCTCAAGTCACAGGGGTCCTATATTAGCTGCATTACTGCTCAGGCTTCTCCTAATCTATTTCTCTCTTTCTTTTGAAACTGTATCTACATAAAGACATTTTACCTGTGCTTTCCAAGCTGATTAACAATTGAGATGGGATATATCTTTTTCTCTAAATGTGTAGGAGGAATACCTCAGAAACATAGGAATTTTGGGGCATGGGTTTCTCAGCCTTTTCTGAAAAGCAATGATCCAAGCATATGAGAACACACCAATTGCTCCAGCTTCTTGCACTGAATAAGGACGTGGCTGTCAGGCAGTCTGAGTTCAATCCCCTTCCAAATCACACACAGGGCCTCTACTCCATGAGTTTTCTGACTCTGGCATCAGGCTCCTTCCCCAGCCGCTGAAGGCTTCCTTCTGCTGGAGCCACGGCCCTGGGAAGGTCACGCTGATGCTATGGAGCAGCAACAGCTTCACCTTGCACAGGCCACTGGTCTGAACCTCAGCTTTTCTGACTGCAGAATGGGAAGAAAAGTCTTACTGCTATGGGACGCATCACCCTTCTAGCATGAGAATTGCTACAACTACCCAAACGCCCTGAACAAGATAATAAAGCAGTTTAAGGACTCCAGGAGTGCAACAGGCTAAAGAGCCGGGAACTAGGGTGATGGAATGGACAGGGCTGTGGCTGGAAATGTCCCTTAGCAGCAGACATTGTCTCTGAGCCTCCCAGACACCACCTTTCTCTCACAAGAGAAACTCATCACTGCTTTGAAGGCAGATCTTGGAAAAGGAATAAATCTTCCAGATCTGAGGGACTGAAGCCTGTGCATTAGCTCCCCTTAAACCCTGAGTGCATTTAACTTGGGAGGTTAGAAACCACAGCCAAAAGAAATCTCTTTTGATTCACAACTTGTTTTGAGCAGTCACCCATAAAGCAGCCAGTGAATCACTTCAGCCAGTTAGTCATGCAACCACACTGAAGGTACACTCAAAAGGCTGCGCAAAATAAACAGCCTGCAGCTCCAGATAACACACACACAGCTCATTTGCCCTATCTGGCATCAGCATATATTGTTAATAGTACTCCTACACCGAAGCCTTAGGAAAAGACGCAAGTAAGCATCTCCAAATCTCTTTCCCCATCAGTACTTTTCTCGTCTGCGTCTCACTCTGTTGCTTTCAAAACAACTCAGACTAGTAAAAGTTTTAAGACCCTTTCTCTCGTTTTCTGCATCCTTCTCCTTGCTGGTAACGTCCTGCTGGGGTTACAAGCGTGCGCTGCAGAAGCGTGGGGCTAAAGAGGAGTTAATCCCAATCAGCAGCGAGACAAGTCGAAAATAAACAGCTCTAGTGCGAAAAGAAATCTTCCTGCAAGGAGGGAGCGGCAGGAATACAGAGGGAGGGAGGCTCCCGGTTCTTTGACACATGAGTGTTATAAACAGCGCGGGTCAGGAATCCTAGAAAAGCCTCCAGCCAGATCTACCGTCCAAGTCTAGAGAAGCGCAACAACATCTATGGGAATGAGTCTATGATTCTAAGAAAGCCGGAGCCGCGACCCAAATCTTCCTGCGCAGCCGGGGGAAGAGGCGTGAGCCCTACCTTCGCGTCCTGCTCCCTGAGGAAATCCCGCAGGTTTTCCGCGGAGGAGATCCCGCACCTCCGAGTGTCTGTTCAAACAGAGGCTTAGCCAAACTCCTGGCGAGAGCTCCCTCCCCTCCCTGGGAGGGTGCCGGAGCCCTTGAATGGCAGATCTGGTGGCCCTATTGTGGAAAAGAGAGGGCGATTGCCAGGGCGGCGTCAGC
>NW_009936031.1:0-19299 GCF_000696875.1 Nestor notabilis
TTGTCCATGTCACCGACAAGGATGTTGAACAGGATCAGCCCCAACACCGACCCCTGAGGGACACCACTTGTCACCAGTCTCCATTTGGACATTGAGCCATTGACTGCAAACCAGCTTTGACACCAGAGAAAATCCAGCATTTCCTCCTCCTCCCTCCACAGTCAAAAGCTTTTTTCATAAAATCACAGGATAGCTGAGGTGGGAAGGGATATCTGGAGGTCCCCTCTTCCAGCACCCCTGGCTTGAGTATGGCCATTCAAGAGCCAGCTGCCCAGGTCTGTGTCCAGCTGGCTTTTGAAGATCTCCAAAAACAGACTCCACAACTTCTCTGGGCAACCTGTGACAGTGCTCAGTGGGGCAGGGGTGGTGAACAGTAGTGGCAGTAGCCACTAAATTAAACAGGGTATTTCCCAAGGTCATATTTCATTCAGTAAAGGCTACACAAGCCTTTGCTATGAGTCAATCCCTGGTTATACCCACTTTTAGAATTACACTGCAGTAAAAGTTGGGAGATGAAAGATCCTTTTGGTAACAGATAAAACTGACAGCTATTTCACATGTAGAAACTCTAGCTCAGGCAAGGCTGCCTACAGGAACCGATAAATGCATACTGAACAGGCCTGAACATGCAGAGAAAAAAGGTGCTGGCTCTGATGTAAGTAGTTGACTAATCATGAAAAAATGTGGGCCTCTGATAAGAAAGTCATGTTTTAAGTGCTAAGTAACATTCCTTTTGGCTGTTTTCTGGACTGTAAGCTTTTATCATTCATATTGTACTGGTTAACAAAACTCTTTGATAGGAAAAACACATAATTGTAGTTCGAGGAGTTACAGTTGTCTTCAAAATAATACAAAATCCCTGTTTCAAACTGCATGGACATACATCCCATGTGCTTCTCTAAATACCTCAGCATAGAAACTGAAACCCAATTTCAAAACAATGATGTAAGCAGAACATGAAATATCAATCAGTGTAGGTCACTGAGACACACAGAGACTTAGGGCCTGCACTGAAGTTTTCAGGCACATTTAGGCTACATAACCATGTTACCACTGACACAGTATCTGTGGCACATTTTAGAAAAGATGCCTAGTGTTAATATTCCCATAGGAAATCTCAGTGTCATTCCAAGCGTGTGGTGTAGTCACGTAGGTGTCAGTTGCAAAATATGCAGATAAGTCTTTGCTATCAATAAAGGGTTCCTCGCAAGTTCTTAACTACGTGTTTTTGAATCCATGAACTAAGGAAAAAACAAACAAATCAAAAGAAAAGCCATGACACAGCACAAGAAAATAGTTAGATAATGAAATAGGATCCATAACAGCACATCTCCCTAGAAAACAGTCCATTAATTTTACTGAATTCTCTATTTTTAATGCTGAAGAATTTGGAAAGTTTCTTCAAGCCCTTCTAAATCCAAGCTGACCAACAATTTTTACTAGGAGGAAGCTTTCTAGTATACACCTACATGCAAAATGATAAACTACAACACACCAGAGCTAGTAGCTCTAGCCCTTCTCACGTTTAAAAGGGGCACACATGTGCACTATGTTCAAACCTAGCGATGTTCATATTTAAACTTGCTTACACTTTCCTAAGTTGTATAGGAAACTAGAAAGACATCTAAGAAACACCCAACTCACACAAGTGTCAAACTGCTTATGACAACTGCCAGTTGGAAACTACTCCATAAAGTTGATCCCTGGAACAAAGTGTTCCAGAAAGAGAGAGAAGCAATACATACCTTTGAATATAGTTTTGGAAGTTATAAATAAATTAGTCACATGGCAACTTGTTTATACAAATGCATTAACCTTCCTTGCAATCATGTCTCTACTCCAGATTAAAAATAATTTTAAGTTGATTTACTGGCATGTACAAAGAATAGGCACAGAAGTAGTGTGAAAATAATGACAATGAAACCCTAACCCTGCTGCTTTCAAGCAAAGACATTCCTGAACAGGAACAGAACTAGAGATGCTTATGAAGAAGAATCTGCAACAAGTAAGTGTCAGAATTTATGTGGAGGATTCAGCCAAGTTACATGTTGCTTCAGAAGAAGCCTGTCACCATCCTAAGTAAGAACTGAAATTTCAAGGGGACTAAAGATCTCCAAGGGTGAAACTGTACGTATGACTAAATACAGACCATTTATACATCAGCCTTTTCTTCTGATATTGTTGAATGCATGCCATTTAGACATCCAAAGCAATCCCCTACGCATCACAGAAACAAAGCTTTAGCTCTCCATTTATCAGAAATGTCCTTATGATTTATTTCAGGTTATAAATATATTTGAAACCTTTAGGTTTTAAGCAGCTACCCTCACTAAAACGGGAAATCCATGATGGACAAACAGAAGTGCTTCACCCTTCTTCCATCTAAGGCATTATGCTAAGCAAGACCTTGCCCTATTGTTGTAGAAAGCCACAGATAAACTGACAAAGCATCTTCATTTTCTGACAACTACTCAGAAAATAAAATACCAATAACATAGTATTTCAATAACCAAGTACATTTAAGCACATGACAGACAAAGGTTTGTGAACACTAAGTTAGAAGGTGTATCAAGTTACCTTAGCTTCCTGAAGTGCCATCATGGATGTGAACAATCACTTAGCTACTGACACTGAAGTTCAGGTGATGGTCCTATTACATAAGCTGCAATAGCAGTAACTATTAAATGGAGAAATTCCCCACCCCGTCCATGAATCCAGAAATAAGTTAATGCTCCTACATAGCAGCATGCGCAGTCTGTGAACTGATGAGCAAACTAGCTTCAAGCAAGTCCTTGATGTTACTTCACAGCAGTAAAACAGAGGGCAATGAAAACCAAGTCATCATCACTTGAGCTGCATTTATGTAATGAATTTTGGGAACTTTATTTGGTTCTACTAGATCCAAAGCATTTGCAAATACATGAAAAATAACTGAATTTCCAAGAAGGATTAGAACATCTGAAAGTAGATGGACAGGTCACGCCATGGTTTTAGGAGAAAAAGACATGCCTTCAACAACTATGTCTTTCATCTTGCACAAAGGTGCTTTTTTGTGCAAACTCTCAAAAAAACCACTGTCAATTTAATTAAAAAGCTCACTTGCATGGAAATCAAGAAATTACTTGAAATTAGCTTACAAAACCAAAAAGATTATTTCTGATGTTTAGTTATAGAGTAAGCAAGGCTAAGGTGTTACAGAAACATAATAATGAAAATACATTTTTTTCTCAGATTTCCATGAAATGAACCAAAAATAGGTACTAAAAATTGCAGTATTTAAATACACAAGAAAAATTCTTAGTCACATCAACTCAGAGGACATTAGTATTACTTAGTATCATCACTGATCTCACCCCCCTGCAGCATCTGAGAACTTAAATTCCCTCTTTCAACTACAGCTTATTTTTGCTCTTCAACAATGACTTGTAAGGAACAGTAAATACAGAACATACCCTTCAACAGCAAAATGAAGGCTACTGACTCAGCCTGGTAACAAGCCCAGTATCTCTCTACAACAATGAAGTTTTTCTGAGGAGAAGTAATTTTAGTATTTCTCAGTGTTACACTGCCACAAGACAAATAACCTCATCTCCACAGCTGGTTTAAACTCACAAAGCTGAATAGGTCCCAGAATGGTCATTTTGATGCTTACCAGCTTCTGCAGACCAATTCTAGTTCCCTAAAAGTTGTTTGTGCAACGGACACTAACTCACTAGCACACTTTCACAAAAGAGTAATTTAACTTTTCATAGCAGGCAATTACCAACTAACCTGCTTTGACAAAAATATTTCTCAGTCTACCCAACTATTGAAAGCCATTACTAAGATTCAAGACACAGAAAAGGAAACAACCCAGAGACTAAAGATTGACAAATGAACAATTTGGTCAAATACCTGCACTCCCCTTGACTGACCTAAATGCATCAAAAGGAAAAGGGAAACTTAATGACTCACACACCTAAAAACCTGTGTGCGCCACAGCACACATAGCAGCAAGTTCCCAGAGCCCAGCAAGTGGGGAGACCAGGAACAGCCTGCAGCTGGGGGAGAACACAACCTACTATTTGATTGTGTACACATGCAATAGCAGTAGAGCCAAGACTGCACCACCTAACACTAGGTATGCAAGTGCCACACAGAGTATCTTTCATGGAATGTGGACTTTTGGATTATTTGGGGTTGGGTTTTTTTGGGGGGGGGGAGGGGAGGAGAAGAGAAGGTTGGTATACATGTTCTTGCATCAAAGTTCTTTTACTGAACTACCAGCTCACATGACCAAATACTGGACTACAATTTCTACATGCATTCCTTGAGCTTATCTTCCAGTTCAGCTTCATCCAAAAGGAATTCAGCTTGTGTACCCCCGCATGAAAACCAGACTGCAGTAAACAGAGCAAGCTTCTGTAACACACTCCTCATCCAAACTAAGATGCTAAAGGAAAGTCAGATATTCTTGAGCTGTGATACAAGAGCAACACACAAATGGATCTCATAGACATGCAACAGTGTTAGCTTCAGCTGTCCCTGTAAGTAACGACACACTCCTGCCATGACGTATGCTGCAGCTTCCACATATTCCTATTATTAAGATAACAGTGGAACTTGGAACTACAGTGATCTGCTGGAGACAGCACAAACTGAGCCCCACTGCACAGAAGTATCTGGCCAGAAAAATCTCAGTTAAAGCATTTGATTCTCCTAAGAAAGCAAGTCCTTACAGAATCACAAAATGGTTTGGGCTGGAAGAGACCTTAAAGATCATCTACTCCCAAGCCCCCTGCTCCACTAGATCAGTCCCCCATTTCTATGCTTAGAAATCTTTGAGCAGCCCAAATTATCCCGAGCAGCCTGCTGCACCCCAGGGCAATGGCAATGGGACTTTGGAGAGAGTCTTCCCACTGTCCGGGGGATGCCCAGCCCCCTGGCAGAGCTCCAGCTCTGCAACTCCTCCAGAAGTGTCAGTTTGTAACCCCTGTTTCAGTTCATCCTCATGTCAGGCACTAGGTTTGGGGGAGGTCCAGAGGAGACATGGGGTTGGCATGCACCCACCCTGCCATGACTCTGATTGCTCTTCTGCCCCACAGGATGCTTTCCCTGCTCTTGGTCAGCCTGCAGCTGGCCATCAGCTTATCTCTGGCTGCTGCAGTCCTCTGTGCCTCCTAGCACAACCCTGAATTCTTATACCTTCTGCTGTTACATGTACTTCCTGAGACCTACAACCACCTTGCACATGCACTGGGAAGGATTTTCTCTGTGGTCAGCAAGCAGCTGCACTCCTCCTGACATCCCACTCACACCCTCAATAAAGCAAGCAAGGACCATGACATGCAAACCAGCCCCTCTCAGCTGGGGGGTGGGCTCCATGAAAGAGGAAGCCTGCAGGGTCTGGGCAGCAGGGCGCTGGCCTGCTGTGCTCCACTCCTGCCCCAGGACCCCAAACACCTGCAGGACAGGCACTGTCCTGTGGCACAGCCAGTGGCCACCAGCTCCAGCACAGGCAGGTGCCTATTCGCTGTCAAGCAGTCAAACCAAAATTCTATCCAGCTCTCCAGTTTTTATGTCTCTGCCCACGATGCTTTCAGTTCAGCGAGAGATTAAAAGCAGGTATGCAAGGCTAGCACTAAATCAAAGCGCTGGTGCTGTGACTCAGTAAGAACTGACTCGGAATATAAATGCTTTACGCGTTTCCTTAGCTATAGGTGTAAACCAAATTCTCTTCTCAAATAGAAATTGTTACAGCTTAGTAAGTGGGGAGATAGCACCAGTAACAGCTAGCAGGGTTTGCTAACAGAAAAAGAAATTCAGGAAACACTCAACACATACACAATACAGACACGGTAACCCTAGTCATTATGGACAGACATCTTTGTGTACCTTAACACTTGCAAGTGAAGTATCTTTCGAGAATTACTTCATCATATTTCTTATTTTGCTACTCCTTCAACACTGTTGCACCCAAGATCAGAACTGAGACTGGATCAGACTAGAAATATTCTGTATTTTAAAAATCAGACTATATACAGTTAAAACTTTAACTACAGCAAATACACTGTCATTCATTGCTTACAACTACAACACAAGCATACAACCTACCCAGTGTACAAAAGCCTTCAATGGATATTTTTTAATCTATGTATGATATACTTATGCTAAGCTGATAAAATCCCTGCTCAAAAAGTTTATAAGGTTTAATCAAAAGCAAGTCCGTTAAAATTTTGGCTACTAAACCACTTCCATGCATTCAAGAAGCCAAACAGACTGCAGAGAGCTACTGAGTCAGAGGCACCAAGAAAAGCACAATTTACTGAAAAAGAGTTGAAGTTCACTTGTATCCAAGGAACAGATTAACAGCACATTACCAAAACCAGTCTGAAAGCCAAGCAAAGACAGTGGCTGCACTGGTATTAAAATTAGTAATTTTGTCTACAGAGAATCTGTCCCAATTTTAAGCAACAAGAACCAATGTGGACACATTCTCATGCAGTCACACTACAGACTAGAAGTTTGCTTCCATGCAGAGATTTGCTTGTCTCTTGAATTTAAAAACCTCAGTAGTCAGCAATCCACAGTTATAATAGTAACAAATGCCCAACGAAGAAAAAGCCTGAAGTAAGCACAATCTGACCATGTTCTTCTATGCTCTTTCCACAGAGAATATTCAAGGAGGCACAAGTGTTAAATGCCATTTCAAGTGATGAACTTTTAAAATAAGTAAAGGTACTTCAGATCCTACCTACAAAGTTAGCTAAAATATTGCCTTTGTTTACATTTTTATATACACATGCAAGTATGTTGGCTTGCATATATAAATGTATCTCCCTTCATTGCTATACCAAAAGAAGCACACACATGAGGCTGTGGCTCATATATAAGCTGTCAGTTTCTAAAGGTATCCTAATACGCTTTTGGAAAAGGAAGCAGACAACCCTGCCTTAGGGAACAGTTAAGCACATCTGAAAGACAAAGCTACTAGTATGAGCATATTAACACCGTTGCATCACAAGTGTAGACACTGATGGCTCTACAGTAGTGACTGACAAGGAGAAAACAGCTAACTTCACTAATGCATGTTCTTAACCTGAGCCCCCTCAAAAGTCAGCCCGGTTTTTGTTAAACTTCTCAAAACTTTAAGCTTTCACCAGTCCATTCTTGATTGTCTTTAAGTATTTACTACCCTTCATGTTTATAGTGAACTTGAGTTCTTAAGTATTCTATGAAGAGTGGAGTGAGCCATATATTTTCTTCTACATTGGAAACACAAACATTTCCTCTAACGAATTGTTGATTAAAGCTAGTAGACACATCACAATTTCCCAACAGGATGTTGTATTAACCAAATCTTGCATGAATGCACATATAAAGATTATTTAGAGAAATATAAGTTCTTAGTAACACAGAGTATTTTCACAAAAACATGATGCTGCATGAATTCTAGTCTTACAAACCTGACAAAGTATTACTTGAGGAAGTAAAGTTACAGTGCAAACAGCAGAAATTTGCACTGTTTGAAGAATACATCACACCAAAAAAAAAAAGAAAAGAGAAAAGTTAAGAAAATTTTAACTTCACAGAAACCAAAGAAAGCTGCAAGACAAAGTACATAGTCTCACATGGGTGCTGATGATAGAAAGCTCAACCAGAACAAATGGAAAGCTAGTAGAGCCATGTTTGAGTAAGTTCTATGATTTATTACTTACCGTGTCCCATATCTGAAGCTTTATCTGTTTCCCATCAATAGTTATCATTCGAGCCCCAAATTCTACACCTGAATAGATTTGACAAAAAGATTACATTATTAGCATATATCAGAAAGAAGAATGTCAAGTACTATGAAAATTAGAATATAAATTTAACTTAGCATTGTATTTGTAGGAAATAATCTCTTTCACATTCTCCTTTAGTTAATTTTCCAGCTGCTTGAAAGAGCTGGAAAGTTTTCCAGAAGAGGAAAACTGTTACAAGTGCTTTGCAAATGCATTAATCAGAGCAAGTGTCAAGGAGGTATTTCCTACAGTTTTCCAAACGATTTACTAGCTCTAGATCTTGGGGAGAAAAACATGTCCATTTGAATGCAAACAGGAAATTGAAGAGTCACACTTATTTTAACACTCCATCAATGACAGATTGCTGAAGCCTGTTTAGAAGAAAGTAAACCTACAATTCTTTATAAATATTCCATTGAGCATATAAATGTCACTTTAAGAAGATAAAATTTATTACCGTATTGATACAAACTCACCTGCCTTTACGCAAAAAGTGCTTCCAAAACTTTAGCTGATTAAAGAACAAATTTAGTAACTGAGGAAGAAAATGTTTCAAATAAACAAAAGGAATTTATTCAGTGGAAAAAAAAAAGAAAAAAATCAGTCTTTTATACTATCTTGTAAAGCAATTCCAAGATCATTAACAGTAAATTAAGCATAAATTGAGGCTATTACTACAGTAGTTAAAATCTGACAAATGCCTACTGCTACTGGACGTTTTTAAAGGCTAGCAAGTTTCCATTAAACTATACTTCATAAATCTATTATTTCAGGGGGAAAATACAAAGATCTGGTAGCTTAAGTTTCGTATAAAATTGGTCACTGTCTAGATTTGGACTGAAGTCTTCAGCCTGGAGAAGAGAAGGCTCTGGTGAGACCTTACAGCAGCCTTCCAGTGCCTAAAGGGGGCCTACAAGAAAGCTGAAGAGGGATTTTTTACACTGGCCATGCAGTGACAGGACAAGAGAGAATGGCTTTAAATTGAAAGAGGGTAGACTTAGATTAGATATTAGGAAGAAATTCTTCACTGCAAGGGTGGTGAGGCATTGGCACAGGTTGTCCAGACAAGTTGTGGATGTCTCATTACTGGCAGTTTTTAAGGCAAGGCATGGGGCTTGGAGCAACCTAGTCCCAAACCATTCTATGACTCTATTCTATTAAGCAGTCCAAGTTTGAAGTATTCCAAACACCTCGTCAAAAGCTTGTTTAGAATATTGAGGGGTGAGGGGAGTGGCAGCACTGCTTTTTGCAGATGACTTTTGGGAAAGGGGCCATGGAGGAACCACTCTCCTCCCCACAGGATACTGGAGCCAAATAGAAGCTGTGGGCTGAAGAACATTTAGCTCTCGTTTAGCATTCAAATAACTTACCCTAACAGTATAAAAGCAAACTGAAAGAATGGAGGGGCAGAAAGGAGGAAGGAGGTGAATGACAATGCTCTCTCTGAAGCTAATTGTAAAACCAGGGTTAGGTCCTTGGACTACTACAAGTGTCAACACTGCAGGTACTATTCGATCTGAAAATGCAGATAAAGAGCTGCTGATTTAAATCCAGCAATCATCCTAAATGTTTAGTTTATACACACTACCCAATAGAAAAAATTAGAAGGGTGTTTATCCTGTTCCATCAAAATACCCGCTGAGAGATAATTCTGAATTTGAAACAATACACACAGTCTGATGGTAAGCTTGTTCTCAGGAACAGAAGCTGTTCAGGTTTACCATAAGGGAATGTCCTACGGGCAATGGGCAAACCAACTGGAATGTGCTGAATGTGTACAGTGAGTTTAGTCACCTCTATCTACCTACAACATGTTTTGTTGTTGTTTGGTTTTCTGTGCTGTGCTTGGTTTTGTTTTTATAGAATCATAGAATAGTTAGGGTTGGAAAGGACCTTAAGATCATCTAGTTCCAACCCCCCTGCCATGAGCAGGGACACCACACACTAAACTATGTTGGCCAAGGCTCTGTCCAGCCTGGCCTTAAACTCCTCCAGGGTTGGAGCATTCACAACTTCCTTGGGCAACCTATTCCAGTGCCTCACCACCCTTGCTGGGTTTGGTTTGTTTGGTGGTGGATTTTTTATTTCCTCCTTTCCTCCCCAACTGCATCATGCAGCTTCTCCTGCTCTCCTTCATTTTTTAATAACAGATACTGCAGTTCCCAAATGAAAAATAAACTGAGGTAGTTGTCAGTTTGTAGGTTCTTTTAGAGTATACTACTACAATTATGCAATGAGCCATATTCTGAATGCAGCTCAAAGTCAAAAAAATACCTGCTTCAATGTATTCTATCCCCCCCAATCTTGTCTTCATTAAAGGTGACATTTCTCTCCAAAGTTCTTAAGTCTTAGAGATAACATTTTAGGCTGTTTATACCAAAATTTGGGGCTGAATTTTGCACAACTCTAGATGAAGTATCTTTTTTCTACACACCCAATTTCAGTTTCCCTACTCTACCAGGTTGCTCAAAGCACAAATAGAATCTACGCTCCTATAGGCTAAAATCATTGTATTATAATGAAAAAAAAGTTAGGCTATGTAACACAAGCCTTTTTATTCACTCTACAGGTTCTCAGGAGTTTTAACATCATCAGCTGGAAGTGCATTAGATAATCAGCCCATCCCATCTCACCCTGCACAGGGTATTAATATGACTCTGAACTAATTTATTTATTTATCTCTTTCTAAATCTCATTGGGTAACTAGGAGAACCATGCTCCTCGCCAACACACCCACACGTCATATCAGTTAGGTGAAAGGAAGTTGCTTCCAGCCTGTGCCCCTTCTTCCCCTTTCCAAGCAGTTCCCCTTGCTCCATTCCTACATCCCTCATTATGTTGCTATCTAGGTTCACCTCCTCATCCCACTAGCTTCAATTTCTGCTCTCAGATTTCAGCTAGCTATATGCCAGGCAAAGAACTGGCACTACAACCACCCTGCTGAGGTGAAGCTGTTTCCCACAGCCTATCAGTCTGTTAATGTGACAGGGCTGCCAAAGGCATAAGTGATATATAAGGTGTCATATATTTGGCAGGCCTAAAGAATAAAAGATGACAATAACTCATGCCTTCCTGAAGAGCTCAGGCTCTTTATTCAACCAGCCTATTTGCTGCCAAGACCTCAGAAATATTTGAAAACTAATGTTAGCCTAAGAATGTGAATCATATTAGACAGCCACACACAAAGTGTGGGAGGACTGTCAAGAAAGAAAAGGAAGCCATAACCAAACGTCCTTATGCATTCTGTTACATGAAGAATATTTGTTTGTATTTCAAGCATCTATTTCAGTACTCCCAAACACAGGAAGCCTACATATTCCAGGGCACAAACTAAAAATAAAGACTAGGGATACATTCTGTGCAATGATTAGAGCTGATAGGTTCCTTGAAATAACATCAAGAAGAAATTCAGAGGTTCTGCAACCTTAACAAAGACTACCATCTGTTATGATAAACAGTGAATCTGATATGAAAGACTAAGCTTGCCTAGGAAAGAATTTATTCCCCCACTATTCCTCTTATTTTCTGTGGAAGGTTAAATGAAAGTTTGTATCATTTACCGCAGTCAGATCAGAGGCAATGTGTTCTGTCAACATGTATCCACTTCTCCTAGTGACAACATCAAATTACACCCAACACAAACAGTCCACATCCAATTGAGGACTCAGGAAGGAAAACCAAACAATGAATACCTTCACACTTCAATCCTTCTCTATCCTAAAGTCAGTCTTTCCAAACAGTAAATTTGTTTATTCACCTTTAAGGTTAACTTTGCTTTAGTTCATCTGTAACTTGTTTCCAAGATTCTGTAGCTAGGCTACTATTTTGTTCCCTAGTGAAAAATCTGCCATTTCCATCACTATTGAGGCATTCTGCATCAAAACAGATTTGGCATTGGCCAATTCTGCTTCCTTGCCCAGTTTTCAGCTTTTCTGAAGAGACAGTTGAGATACTATAGATGAACAGTTTTTTTAAATTGTTTCAGCTTTTTCTTATTGGGAACATACAAAGACCTCCCCTTGGCTTTATTAGCTAATAAACATCCATCAGCTAAAGATTCACTACCTTAATACAGCACAAATTCTACATTACTGCAGCACAACAAACTCAGAAAAGCATGCTGAGGTACTTTAGTACTTAACCATTAGCATTGAGGGGCACAAAAGAGACCTACCAATAGTGAGATCGTGGACTGGTTGAAACCGCTTGTCTGTAAACTGTAACAATAAACATGATTTCCCAACACCTAAAAAAAAAAAAAAAGAAAAAAAAAGGAAAGAAGCTTTAAGCAAATTAAAAAAAAGAATCTGTCAAGAACCAATAGAAATTAAGTGAATGGTATATACTGTTTAAAATTCATTACTAGAACTTGAGATACTAGGTTTCACCTACTTCGAAATGCATGCAACTTTTTCGTAATACAACCTTTGAAGTTCCAGAAACATTAAAGACAAAGCAGTTATTTTCACAAACCGAACGAAAAATAATTACTCTTTTGAAAAAGTAGTTCTGCCTTTAAAATTAAGCGGAAAAAAAAGTTGTGTAACAGACCTCGAAAGTATTCACATCCTCCCTCCACAATAACTACAGGTCTTGCTACTCCCCTCAACTCTACATCTGCTTCCCTTTCAGCATTTTCAGCTTTCTTCCATGCTAACTAGATCCTCAATAGCACCTCACTCCCACCTATCTCCTAATTTATCAGCAGTATATATATATATGGCTGCTTACAACCACTATGTGCTGCTGCCCACTGGTTCTCAACACACCAAGAACTAGCCCAAGAAGAATTGGCAACAGCTGCGTTCACATTACAGCCAGACAGACAACACAAACATTGTCGTCAGTTTCCCTGATTTCCAGTGCAAATGGCTTAACTATTTCACATTACATGCACACTGGTCAGCAAATAGGCAATTTTTTCTGTATGTGAAAGCACAGAAAAGTATGTTAATGCAGTGGACAGAAGTACTCAAACTACCTAAGTTCGTAAACATAATACTTTTCATGGTCATTTTTTCCTTGTTCTTTTACTTGGAGGTATCACTCTTGCTGTTCTGCTCAGTCAAATGTAATATTTCCAGCTTTTCAAAATTTAAGCGTCATATATTTGGTTTACATACATTTAAACTCTGAACTATTATCACATAATATACAATACTATAGCATCCAAGTTCCTGCTGTACTTGGCTTTATCTGTCCAGCAAGATAAGGCTATTTTAGCCACATACTAGAGGTCAGCAGTAGCTAATCAGAAGTGACCTATCTGGTAATAAAAGACAGCAAACAAAGGGACAAGGCAAAGAACCATACTGCAAGACACAAAATAGGCATACCAGAGGTTTGGACATAGTGACACTGACCTTTCTACTACTAAGTTCAGCAAAGTTTTCTAGTATGCTTTCATAAGGAAACAAAGCCTACACAAATCTTAAGCACTGCCTACTTGTCACTTTGGTCTTAAAAAGTTAAGACCAGTAGCTCTTTTCAATCAAATCTACAGAAACAGGAGGTTGGCATTCAGTTTTGTCACAAAAGGAGTTGTGACAAATTGATGATATTCCGAGACCAACATCCCAAGCAATGCAGCAGTTCCAGTAGTTGAAGACAGTTGTTGGTGCTGCTGTCCCTAGTCTCCTCCCTACAGCATATTCATGCCCACTTCTCCATATGGCTCTGATGAGATCTTAAGCAGTTTCAGTTGTCTGCTGGGTTTACACACTAATCTGACAAGAAAAGACAAAGCAAACAGAAATGGCTTAACGTGGGGTCAGACAAGCATGAGAGTTAGTTCAAATGAGGGAAAAGAAATGCAGCAGCGAGCAGATCAACAGCTTAGAGTAGCACGGAATGGCAGCCCCAGGCAAAATGCACAGCATTGGCCTTAACAGATCTCTTCTCTGGAGCGCTCTGGCTTATAATAGCAAGCTGCCAGAACACAAGCAGCTTGGAAGCACGTACAGATTATGTCCAACAACATTAGTGGACATAAGAGAAGTGAATGAGGAATGAGGGAGACCGCTGGAGGTAAGAAGCTGGAAGGAGGATGGGCAGAATATTGGAGCTGTAGTGACAGAGAACACAGAAGTCTAAGAAATCTTAAAATATTAATACTTCTAACTCACAGAAGACTGTATATGTATATATATATACACACACATAGATAACTTTTATATCACCAATGAAACAGGGCTGGCCCATCGTAGAGCATCATCACCATCCTACCTACAAAAACGACCTATAAATCACATCAGAAATAGAATGGAGCATAGCTTTTGCCATTAACCTTACAAAGTGGTTTCAGCATCACTGGATAAACCAGAACCTCAAACTTATCCTGCAAAAATCTTATAAAGATAAAAAAAATATTTAAAATGATACTTGATCAGGTGTCCCAGCACCACTTCTCAAGTGGCAATCTGGTATTTCTTCTTCCTGTAAAGCTGGTAACCAGCCTGTTGGCTCAAGAGAACATACAAACACGAGCATCAGCACAGCAAAGATGACGGACAAGCACAGCCCCTTTGATGCAAGTCTCAATCTGGCACAAGATGACTGCACCTCTCATAACTTCTATGTAGCAGTACTTTTATGAACAAACTGCAGACTGATGGGTTCACACACAGAAGCAGAAGAAACAACCAGTTTCTGTTTAATGCCATTCCCGCTACTTTAGAACCTTCCAGCAAAAAAAAGCTTGTAAGTCTCTAAGTTTTATACTGTTGTTGACAGAAAAAAAGAAGTTAAAAAAGTTCAAATGAAGCTGTAGTGCCCCGTAAATTTAGGTTATAAATATTTTATTGCCTACATTGAATAGTAATATTTTATTTTAATTTTAGAGTTTTAAGACATTGCAAGTTCATAACAAGAAAGTTCTTATGAGAACAGCTCGTGGCTCATTCACTTCCAGAGCTGAGCAGACTGTGCAATCATAGACACAGCCAGGAACCTGGATCAGTAACAGGAGCTGTATATGAACTCCTGAGCAGTTTACCACCTTGTGACATGAACAGATGCTGCAAAGATCAATTAACAGTTGCATGGCAGATGGTTTAAAGTAACTACACTGGTTAACTCCATGAGAAAAGTGGCTGTTTACCAGGTATCTCATTCACTTAGCACTCTAAATCTTATACCTGAAATGCAGCACTCTGGGAAAAATAGCTGAGCATGTCTTATGATAGTTAACTGTAGAACACTGAAGGAACAGATTCAGTTATTTGTTAACTCATTCTCCATTTTACTGCCAAAATTATTTTAATATAGTTTCAGATAAACCATCCCAAGAGAAAAAAAAAAATAAATCTTAGTACCTTAAAACAAGAAATTATCAGAGATTGGATACACTTCAACAACCACAGTAAAACAAAAACTCTTCCTTAGGAACAAATTAAAACAACAGATTATGTGCTCAGAGAGGAACAGTGTGCTGCTTTGCAAGTGCCTACTCTAAAAACCCTTTACCACTTCTCAGTAGCCGAACAGTGATGGGAAATGGAACTTGTGCTACAGTATTCCCAATATCTGGCTCTGAATTCCAAATCAGCAGCCTGAGTTAGCTCTCCAAATTCTTCTGCCTCCCTTAACAGCTTCCTCTTTGGGTGCCACTCTGCAGTCAACTCCCCTACACAAAGCTTGCCAGAGCTTTGCTACTGTCCACCTTGGCCGCGCCATGCTTCAAGACCTCTCTTCCTTACATAAACACTAGTGTTCGTTTCACTGCTCAGCAAACCCGAAGAGCACAGAGGTAAGCTCTAATCTCTCCCTTCTCACTCATAAGGTTATGCAATGAGCTAAACCAAGAAACAGATCCAGCATAACACTACAGTCACCAGAAACACTAGTATGTGCCTGAGACTAGGCTTACACAATATAAAAGAAAGGGAAGGGTTGTTCTTTTCAGTAGCAGGCTGTGCTCATGGCAATTAAAGAAACAGCTCTGGAACCACAGCACAGGTGACGATACAGCTGAGCCATTTAAATGGCTTTTTAACAAGAAAGCTGACTTGCTTCCTTACCCCCTTCTAGGTCCTGAGACTCCCTGTGAACAGAGCAAGGGAAGGTCGGTTGTCAGCTGTGAAGTCAGAGATGCACTACTGTCAACATGAAGAAAATCTCCAGGCTTTCCTTACCACTACAGAAAACTCAGTGTTCCTTCCACTGATGTTTGTCTTAGGAGGTTGACTTGGCTCAAAACTAAAAATGCCTCAAAAAAAACCCCAAACAAAAACCCCAAAACAAAATGCAGGGAGAGTGGGCTCACATAATTTCCTTACTTGTTCATGTAAGCACCACTACAGACCAAGAAATATGACAGAAGAACTGTAGCAGTAGTCATCCCAACCTGGGTATCAAAACTGAATCTCGAAGACAAACCTCTTCAGTTAATCTGTTGGCTGCCTCCAATGGGTAGACTCACTCCTTCCCAGACAGTTCTACCTCCTTACTCAAAATGGCTCTTACACTTTTCTGACTATACCTACTGTTTGGTTTTGTTTGAAAAATCATCTTTGTGAGCTGAACTGGCTCTCTGAAGGATCAGACAAGCACTGATGCTGACAGCTAAGAAGCTGAGACAGAGAGTGGTAACCAGATCCACCCATTTTGGCTGCAAATAAATGTTGGATTAACTCAGCCATCTCAGACAACTGTATTTTTCTGATTGCTGCTCCACAATCAGCTCACCACCCAGAGATGAAGCCCTGCTTCGATTCCCCAGGAAACCAAAGACTCAACTGAGCTGAAACAAACTTCCTGCTTCTCTTACCTCCCATTAGAAAACATACAAAAAGAAATCTTTAAATATGTTAACGACAGTTTCAAACAACACAAGTCTCAAGTAACAGAGTTTTTAAACCAACTCAGATTTAAACCAGGTAATTAAATAATACAAATGTCAAAAGACATATACCTCTAACCTGGCTTATAAAATACTTCTAGTTCTTTCTAGTAGTCTGCACAGCTTCCAGATGTTTCATAAGCCTTTTTCTTATCACAGGCTGCAGCTCCTCCCTTTCCAACCACAGCAAAGTGCAGTGTTACCCTTTCAGACGCCAAAGCATAATGAGATACTAACCTAAAGCAAATATTTTTCTTAACATCTTTTTAGCCAGTTATCTATTAGCCAAAACTGTCCTCAAATGGGAAAATGTTATCTGCATTAACAGGAAGGACAAACTACAAAATTCTGAACTGTCAGTTATAGAGCAAAGGGACTCTGTGTACCACTGTAAGCACAGAATAGAAGGGAGTAACTTCGAAAATCCTTCCCGATGGCTATACAAGTTTGAGAAGAGTAATGTCCTAAAAATAACTTTTTAACTCCTTTAAAGATGATTCAGCTTCAATACTTAAAATAAACATTGCTGTAAATTATTTAGGACAGCGTATCTGACGCCAATGATGTAAGTTTTCCTTTCTATCATAAAAATTAGTGCAGACCTGAAAACTAAAAGGAGCTGTTCAGCTTCATCACATTTCATGTAGTATGGCACTACTCAACTACCAACTGCAGGTCTTAAAAAGAAATAAATAAAAATCCTTTCCAAACAAAATTAAACTACATGAGTCTGTAGAACACCTCTTTCTGTCCTGGATGATCACAAAAGACTTAAAAATCCGTCAGCCATTCACAATAAAATGTTTTTAGTCAAGGTTGGGGTGTCACGGTGGTGTTGGTTTGGTTTTGTTTTCTTCTTTTCTTTATTGAGGGTGCATGTGTCTTTTTTTAAATTAAAGGTTAGCACTAGTATGAGGGCAACAGTAACAGGCTCATGAAACCATCTGTATGGGCATCTAACCACAGTTTGTTAATTCTAGTTCATTTCTTCGAAGAGGCTAAGAACATGTACTTTCACAATACCTAGCATCTGCTCTTTTAGGGATCAAAGTATCATGAAAAGGGTCTCAAAGCAAGATATAAGTAGCACAAAGCAGTACTCTGGTTTTCAGTATGAAAAAATTCTCAAGCTATCATGGTGTTACCACCAGCTCCAGTGGGATGAAAATCTGTTTAGCCAAGAATCATGGTTACGTACAGAAAAAAAGGGCAAAAGGCTCTGGTCATGCACAGTGCTGGCTAAACAGCTGCTGTTCCAGAAAAAGTACAATGACACTACAAACATTTCACAAAGACCACCAAAACTAAACCATATTCAATTGCTTTATTTCAACATTTGAGAATCTTAGACAAGTGAAATGGTTGACTAGACAGCTGTCATGGTTTACTTTCCTCTAGAGAATGAGGAGAATTAGATCACCAACCAATTATATTCTCTTTCATCATCTTCCCCTAGTAAGAATAACTTTGAGATATTGTTGCCTTATCTGCTGAAATCAAAAGGCAAGTGAAAGTTCATTACACAGGAAGCTCTGAGGGTGGCTGGACTAACATGTTTAAGGAAAGTAAAAGACAGACTTGCTCATGGAATATGCACCAACACCAACCACAAAGAGACATTTAGATGGGAAAAAACTGAGAAGTTATGTCTGTGGCAAGAAATCTGACCATTGCAAAATTGGTATTTAGGTATGCTGAAGTTCAGTAGTATTTTCTGGTGGGATCTAGTAAACACACTCTAACATAAGAAAATCCTGTTCAATGTATATTAAGTATTCTGGAAAAAATATTCCAGCTCTGTTCTTCATAGAAATCTCACATATCATTCCAGTTTACTTTCATGTGACACTCCTGGTAACAAAAACATTTAAGCTGAAGACTTCACCATCAAACAGAAAAACTGTTAAGGAAAAAAAGTGACAGCCTTTCATTCACCAACTGCAAAAACAGTCAACACTTCTGTGCTAAGAGTGCTTGCTCTTAAGCTCAGACCAAAGCCCATCTCGACTTTGACTGGTGGCCAAAAGCAAACGTGCAGGCAAGAGGGGATGAACACACCAACTCCTACTGGCAATGAAAATGAAAGAGACACTATCAACCATGAAAGCAAAGGTCTCAGACCTACGCAGAATCACAGATCATAGAATCAAATAGGGTGGAAAAGACCTTTAAGATCATCAAGTCCAACTGTAACCCCAGGACTGCCAAGTCCACCACTAAACCCTGTCACTAAGGGCTCATCTACACAGTTTGTGAACACTTTCAGGGACAGCGATTCCACCACAACCGTAGGAAGTTTGTTCCAATGTCTAACTACCCTCCTGGTGAAGGAATTTTTCCTGATATCCAATCTAGACCTCCCCTGGCACAGCTTGAGGCCATTACCTCTTGTCCTATTGCTTGTTACCTGGGAGAAGAGACCAGCCACCTCCATGCTCCATCCTCTTTCAGGTAGTTGTAGAGAATCGTAAGGTCCCTTCGGAGCCTTCTCTTCTCCAGACTAAACAACCCCAGGTCCCTCAGCCGTTCCTCATCACACTTGTGCTCCAGGTCCTTCACCAGCTTTGCTGCCCTTCCCCGGATCCACTCCAGCAACTCAATGTCTCTCTTTTAGTGAGGGGCCCAGAACTGAACACGGTATTCAAGGTGCGGCCTCACAAGTGCTGAGTGCAGAGGGAGGCAACCACTTCCCTGGGC
>NW_009936031.1:19323-21952 GCF_000696875.1 Nestor notabilis
GCCCCTATTGGCTGCCTGGTCACAAGCTGGCTCATGTGCAGCACTTGTCAGTCAGCAACACCAGGTCCTTTACCGCCAGGCAGCAATGCACTACATATGCTTCTAAATGCATCTGCAACCCCCCCCTAATGTTTTGGCAATATCCAGATCAGAAGATTTTTTCCTGGTTAACTCTAACAGCAGTCAGCATTCCATACTACTTGTATTTGATTCTTAAAGAGACCAACTCCACGAAATTCCACAGCTACTCCCACTGATAAAATTCATGCAGATTTATGGCAATGTTGTTTGAGTACCTGAAAGACAGCTATGCCATTTCAGGTCTCTCCCACAACAGTACACTAACTAGAACTTAAAACAGTTCTGAAAAGCTTTTTTTTTTTTTTTTTTTACTATAAAATGTAACAACCAGAATAGAATTAATCCTATGTTCATAAAGCAACTCTGCCTGAAGTACCAGCCAAAGAAAAGTCACTGAATGTCAACGAGTAATGAAGCAAGCGATGCAAGAGGACAAGAGCTGTTGGGCAAAAGACAGTCTTGTGCAGTCAGTTTCTGTGGCTGTCATTTTAAGGGACTGAGATCATACTGAAATTCCTGTGTTTAAGCAGATGAAAGCATGTAGAATCACAATTCAGAGAAAACACATGCAGGTGTCTTGTATAACTGCAGGGGTTTTTCATTGTTTTGTTCATGGTTCGCATAACCCACTTTGTTTTGTAGTGCTGAAAAGGAAGATGAGCTAAATGTTAACATCTGTCCTCAGCTGATGCTGTCTTACTTTTCTCCTACAGTTTGTTTACAACTAATTGCTGAGTCACCAGGCAGCTGATACATTTCCAGAGACTAAATCAAGTCCCAGAGACAAATGTCTTGAACACTATGGAAATTACAAAGCAATTACATGCAACACCACTGGCGTATCTTCAACGTTTGGAATGCTGTGGCAGACCAACAGTGGAATTGAGTATGACAGTCCTTATCCACTCAATTTCCATCATCAGAGCTGTGAGTTCAACTGTCTTTGTCTGAGGAACAGTAGTAACACCTAACCTATCATAGTCATTCTGGCAATGAACAAATCTACACAACGTAAATTGGCTCTCCAGTACAGTTCATGTATTAGAATACTTAGAAGGTTGATAGACGTTAATATAAGCAAAACCAACTTTCCCACTATTGGCATGTTTAGTTCACTTCAAGAATCATTATTAGACTAGTTTTAATTAGCTTCCTGTAGCAACTGAATAAAAGCCACAGGAACTAAAACAGACTTGTGAGCTGTTTTCTCTCTGTGTCTCTTTTATCTATCTCACTCCTCCCATGTTTGGATCTTAAGCAACTTCAGAAGTGACACGCTTCCATTCTGTATTTCACATTTCAAGCAGCTGAAATGCAAAAGTGCAGCACTGACCATTATACTGAGGATATTCCATTGTAAAAATTTAATCAGTATACAATCAATGTACCAAAGCAATTGCTTGCTGCCATCTCTACCACTTTAATGATTATAGTTTTTAGAGACTCAACAGAATTGGCCACCTGTTCTGAAATACTATCATTCTGAATTCTGCACTACCACTTTGAATCACCCTGAGCAGACAAACCTCTTCCTACCTCCTCCGATCTCCTGTCCTTTGTTTTAATGAACTATCACTCACCTTAATATTATCTACAGCCTAATGCTTCTAATACAGTCACACCTATGATATATTTCTTAAGATTCATTTGTACTACAGCTGCTGCTACTGCAGTAGCCTAGAAAAGCTTCCAGAGTTTAAATGTAGGTTTAAAAGAAGGCAAAATCACACAGTAGCTGCATTCATATATTTAACAATCTCATATGTAATGCAACTGTAATGTATAATCATACTCCAGAAACAGATAATTTGTTTCATAAGTATGAAGTACAATTATGCAGGTATCCTTAGAATAGCATGTAAAGTGACAGGTGTGTCATCAAACTTATTAAAGAAGGCATTTATTCAGGTATGAGGAAAGGAACAAGAAAGATGCACAATACCTGGGCTCAATAGTTAACTATGTTAGTTACCTTGTCCTGACAACAGTTTGATGGAAGTATGCTACCTACAACCATGCTATGCTAAGGAAGGACAGCATATATTGGCAAAAGGGCTTCGAACAGCAATTCCTATCAGCGTTTGGTTATGCCTGCAGCATTCATATGCATTATTATTTGTTACACAGCAGACAATGTCAAACAGAATGCAGCAAGGTTTTAAAAAGCAGCAAACAAAAGGGTGGGGAAGGGAAAAGACCCCAGAAGCAACCTGGAACAACAGGGAATGCAGTGGTCAAAAAAAAAAAAAAACCACAACCCCAAAACCTTATAAATTAGACGGAGAGAGCCAAGGCTTTTAATTTTCCTTTGACAGGATGTGCTGACACAGTTTGGTACAGCACCTCCAGCCAGGGCTGGAAAGGGATCCCTGTGGCCTGAGCTGAGGGTACCTCACAGGAGTAGTTTTGGCGTCACCACAAAACTGCGGATGGCATGTGGCACCTCTCCGGCCCCACCGCTGTGGGGATGCAAATACGGGCCACTACCCAGGTTCAAGTCTGGCAGTGACAGCGCCTCCTTCCTCCCGGCTCCCCCTCCCCGATGCCG
>NW_009936032.1:0-29795 GCF_000696875.1 Nestor notabilis
TTGCCGGCTGGGTTTGAACCACGACAACTCTAAAATAAGAATATATTTATCAAGAACTTACCATACAAGGATTAACAGTGAGAGCACTCTTGATGAAATGAAATTGCAGAATACCAAACTGGCGAGCTTCATTATATGTATCTCTTTCCGGCTTCATGTTCGAAGAATTCCCATCAATAACCCACAGATGATATCCTTCTGATCCCCAAGTCTGAATATAAAAGAGTAACAATAATAAAAACCCAAATGCAGCACCATATATTCTCAGAAAACAAGAATTACAGGAACTTACTGTAACTGATCTTATGATACACATGATTCATAAAAAGCCACTTATTACTGTTTTCAAAGGTATCATAGGAATCACAAATAATCGATAGCAGTAAAATCCACTAAGAATCCAGCTTAAATTCTTTTCTTTTTTATATTAAAAATATTGATTAAATGAAAACTAACTGCAAGACATCCACATGAGTAATTAAGACTGCTTAGTTTGCAGCTGAAGGAACTAAAACAATCTGTAATTCAGAATCAGGTATGAAAAGATCCTTGTCCCCGAAGTCACATTGGTGGTTTTCATTAAATTCAATAATACCAGAATTTAAATCTCTGGGGTTTTAAAAGGTACACTGTACCATCCTTGCAAATATATATATCTCCAGTTGGGATTCCAGTTTAAGATCAGCTATCTTCACAGCAAATACGCTACACATCAAAAAAATCTCAAATGTTTTAAAATTATTGTACAAAATTAACCACAATTTGTAAAAGAGGCCTTGAAAATTGTGATTGGTACTTATCACATCTTTTGATTTGACAGACTAGCAGGATCTCTTATTAATTATTTTGTATTAAAACAGCAATTAAGTTTCTCTTGAATTCATATTCTGAGTTAAGCTACTTCAATGCCAAAGGTAAGCTAGTAATTTTAGGGAAGTAAGTAAGTTTACAATTAGTGGTGTTCTGTGTCTCACTGTACTCTAAAATATAGCACCAAATTTAAAAAAACAAAGAAAAAAAGAAAAAAAGAAAAAAGATAAAGGAAAACCAAAAGCTTTCATTGTTAGTATCAAAAGAAAAGCCAAGAAAAGGCATGTCATGCACACTTCATGGTCAGGCATATACATGGAGGGGGGGGGACGTGGGGGAAAATCAGCTGTCCCTTCTTTCCTCTTCCTTCAATACAACATTTTTGTGAAGAGTAGTAAAGGCATCTTACTCTTTAAAAGTAATAAAGCTAAAGAAAGCCAGTTTGATTTTCTGAAAATGTTTTACTAAAAATTTAAAAAATTAATAGCCATCCTATTACAATATTTTTATGTTCATATTTACCATAGAACTGATCTTTAGAGGGTCCTTTTTGGCACCATCAGACTGATACCTTAAAACCAGAACAGAACAAGTTTGAGTTTGGAAATAAATTAATCAAAAGAAGAAATTATCTTCCTATCTTTTTACTGTCATATGGTTCTATACTGAATCTCACCTGAAACTATAAAGCCTATCTGACACATGACACCGCACAAAAGTCTGTGCTAGACATCTGACAATTGCATGAACTGTTTGAATTGTGATCTCTGGATGTAAGCACATTTTCAGCAAATATATACTAGCACTGAAGGAATTTTAGTATTTCCCTGCTAAACCCTGCCTTTAGGGCAATTTGCTTTCACAGCCAAAAAGGAGACTGCAAAAGAAAATACATTTTTATTTATATTCAAATGATCCCCTCCTAAATATTATTGAATTATTCCAATAGCTAAGGAATTATAATGGAAAAGGATTTTAAAAAGCTAATTCAGTGAATTAGTTTCTAATTAGCAGCTACTGATAAGGGGAAAAAAAAATAAAGGTTTCTAATAAAACATGTTACAATTTCATTAAAGATACTCACGCAAAATCACCTCCTAAAGTACAGATAAGTTGAGCGCCAAAAACACTCCATAAGGACAAGCCTCCACATTCCCAGGTTACCATCACAACACAGCTATCGGGTGACCATCTGATTAGTTTAACAGGTCCTGTTTTATTCCAAATATCTGTTTAAAAAACAGACAATAAAATAACGTAAAAAAAATTAAATGCCTTTGAACTGCTTTCTCCATAAGAATATATGGTGGAAAATATATGGAAATAAGTATTTCATTTTTCTATTAACTTTTTTGCTGGATTCATCAAACTACATCTCAAAACGAATAGGCAGCAATGAAGAATTCTCATTTCCTTTCCATGTTTGGTTTCACAGGAAACTAAGCATATATAAAAACAGGCCAGAAATAAACTGTGCTACGACACAATTACAGAAGTGTAATTCTAGTAAAATGATTTTTAAGACAAGCGAAGATTTTATATTCACCCTTAAAACCTTTTCCTTTGGCACTTAGCGAAACTGTAAAACTCCGTTATTTACAAACTTGAATTTTCTGCTGAAACCTAACAGGCACACATATTTTCAGTTGAGGATGTAATTTACCCACTTCATATGTTCCTGACTCGCCAACCTGTAATACTCATTACCATTACATGAAAAATTCCACTGAGGTTTCGTTCTGCAGTTGAGGCAGGGTGCTTGATTACTCAATTTTTTTCTGTACCCTACATGGCAATTGTTTCAAGTTAATTCCAACCTCTGTTATGTTGGGAGTGTAATGTTAAGACTACATGTGGGAACTCCCGAGATGTGCACCATTTAAAAATGAACAACCAGAAGCAGCACTGTTTGTAAACTGCTAACTAAAATTCAAATCTAGAAAAAATAACAATCCCAAACCAAAACAAAAACCCAAGCCCAGACCCTCACATATGGAACACATCTGAAAGTCAGTTAAATCCAGGCAGCTGAAAGAATAAATGCACAAGAATAAATTATTACAGACATGCAAGAGTAAATCTAAGCCCACCAGTGATAATGCAAACAATAAATAGTTGTTATCTAGCCAAGGATAAAAATATTCATTAATACCCTAAGACCAGCTGGAAAATTCTAGCAATGAAAGTAACTCACCAGGATATTGTTTTGGTGTTAGCTCCAATTTATGAGAAAACTGCATGGCACCAGTGGTGGTATCTATCGTATAAACTTGCACAGAGCCGCTGGAAGAGATTACACATGCTTTAGACTACAGCCCATTTGAATTTCTCATCAGTTTCAAGAGATTAATAAAAGCTGCTTTTTTTCTTACCAATACCAAATTTATACAGAACAGAAACATTATGTCAAGTAACACTCAAAGAACATTATGAAGCAAATTTTTAAGATACTTTCTGGAAGGCAGCGGAGGACCCAGAACACCAGCCCTAAAATAAACAATGCACTAAGGCTATTTCATCCTCTGAAAATACAGATGAACACACAATCCACATATATTTATGGCTTCCAATTGCAAGACAATCCATAAGAAAAGTCAATATTCACTTAGTGCTAAAGTTTCACCAGGAGAGTACTAATGTATACTAAGATCAATGAATTACAGTAACTATTCTGTTTCAAACACCAACACAAAACAAAACCAGAAAAAGCTGTACTCTAGACCAGCTAAAGCAGTATTATATAGAAGGAACTATCCTGAGGAGCAGAAAACAAAATAGTGCAATTAAAGGCACATTTGCAACACTTAATTTCTAAATACTCACAGTTATTCAAAACAGGCAATATTTTTCCTGATCTAATCAACACTTCAGAGAGCATTTTCTCAGCTGGGTGTGGAAATGCTGATTCTTGCCCATTATTATTACAACTAACTGCTTAAAACTGACTTTATAATCCTGCTGTGAGATTAACCGGGATAGCAGTGCTTTCCAATCCTCAGCATTGGTCCAGCCACCTTTTTATTTTTTTTTCCAAATGTTAACAGCAAACGTCAGTTTCAACTGCAGTTCAAGCAGGCAATAATTTCTTTCCTCTCCTGTCCTACCTTCTTAACACAGCAGATTATACAACCTCTAGAAAGAATGATCATTTTCATCTTTACAGCTCTTGCAATACAACTTGGTAAGAAGACACTGGTATTTAAGCTTGACAATGAAATAATTCCCCCCCCACCCCGATCGATCCAGACTTACAAAACTTACTTGGCACATCCAAATGCCATTAGCCTGTATTTATTATTTACTGCCACACAAGTTCCATCAATCACATCTTGTGCCCAAACACCATGGAGCTGCTGTAAGAAAGGAATCCAGAGTTTTTTTTTTTTTTTTTTGTTAAACAATGCTTGGGAAAGATTAATTTAAAACAAATCCTGAAGTATGCTTGTCATTATGAGAAAAATTAGGCTTGACTGTGGCTCAAAGGTAGAAATAGCACCTACGATACTTTGCCATAGGAGAAAACACTTCTTACACCCCACTTATAACTGCAACAGACATTCTGTCACAGAAATAGTAAGAAGATCTAAGAACTACAATGATCTTTTAAACCAATAAACAAAAATTAAATTTACTTTCAATTACGCTCTCCCATAGACAGGGACTAGTGCTAGAACAATCTAGTTCAAAATATGGTATGAAATACAGTCTTGTTGTATGCTATCCTTAAGCAGCTGCTAAACTTTAATTTCTTTGCAGCTGAACAGAATTTAAAGTAGAAAGCTAAGTGAAATGCAGACACTCAGGAAAAACACACTTAATGTAGAGTATGTGATAGAAATAGAAAAGGAAATATACCTCAGCAGTTAATCTACTTGACATGGGTGTAATGAAACCAACTCTGCCATCATTAAAAACAACAGCAAAACCATCAAGCGTGGCACAATATTCCATATCTCTGATATAAACATCTTCAAAGCCCAAAAATGAACCTGCTGAAAAAACACCAGTAATCTAAAAATGTGAACACAGTGGTATTGCAAACCCAGACTTTTCAATTGATTACTTATTACTTCACAGAAAAAAAAAATAAAATTAAAAAGACTATTTTGTTCACATTTACAAAAAGTTTTTCTCATCTCTGCTTGAGAACAGAGGTAATACTTCAGTATTTTCTATTAGACAGTATTTCACCAATAGTTAACAAGCAAAAAAACCCCCCAAAACCTACCTCGAGAAGACTGCAGGTCCACAGAAAACGGAACTGTACACAGATTGATGGCCTTCCTTCCATTGGTCATACCATCCCAATGAACAAGATGGAGAAATCCATCAGCAGTAGCAACAAGTAGGTCTTCTAACATGGACTGCAAACTAACAAATGTATTTGTCATTCTCTAAAAAACTGCATCTCCTACCAATGCCACAGAAAAATCAATTAATGTAACAAACACCATACTACTGCCTCCTGTATCAGCAACTACATTAAGAAGTTACATCAAATAAGTTTCAAACTAAGTGCCTAATTCCTCTAGACAGTGAAGGTACCATGCTGACAAAATAAGGTATGCATCTCTATTTTCCTCCAGCAACCAGAGTTCATGAACAGGTCTGTATTGTTGAGTAATTGTTTAAATAGTACATAAACTGTTAAAGATCATTTTAATACTTTTGACTAACATAAGACTGCCATTACTGCCAACTTCATCTATCCTAGAAAATTACCATTATTGCCTAGGCTGTAAATAATTCACAACACTTTCTTATCCGTGGTCTAAGATGACTGATGAAGCAAAAATCAGACTTTTCCTAACTCCTTCCCCAAACATCTCCAAAATTCAGAAAATTACTCTTAATCTATTTGTGTGCAGGTAAAAACCTGCAGTTTCTCAGGAAAACTTTTTCCAGTATATACATTGATTTTCTCCTATGAGGCCTCTTCCCATATTGCATTTCGTTACTTTTCCACTCCACCCCAACGCTATAAGGTTTCACCAACTTTTCACACACGCTTATTTAGCATGTACAAAGCTTACTTATAAGGAAGGGAAATCACCACCAAAAAAAAAAAAAAAAAGAACAAGTAAACAAAAAATTTTTCCAGGACAAATAGGACCCTCTGCAAGCAGCTGGAGAAATGCTACATACAGTTTTGCCCTTATGTACCTACATCTCCATGAGATCTCTAATCCATACTTTGAGCCCAAGTACAAACCTGTTTGTAGTAACATAATGAATACTTGTACACAGCACATATAAAATACCAGTACAGCCAAGCACAGACAGAATTCTTATACAGCAATTTACTTTCCGACCTCCTTACACTTACTATTAGTAATTATCAGTCCCTAGTATTAATAGGTCTAAAAACTTACTAGAAGTTTATTCCATCCAGTTTCCCCATCACTTTTTAACAAGTAACCTCTGCATGCAGAAAAATTCTTAAGATGTTACTGGTTAGCATACCTTGTGATAGAGGCTTGCAAGTCCAGCACTTTCTTCATTTCTAGACTTAATGAAGGAGCACATTGTTCTTCCTTATAGTGTGGGGTTCCCTTCAGATGTGGGCTTCCTCTAAAATAAAAAGAGAAATACTGCACTGGAAACAAGATATCCCTCAAAAAAGACAAGAGTAACAGACTTACATTCCCATGGTTGCCTCCTGCACCCGCCATATATATATATATATATATACATACATACATATATACATACACACACGCCAAACATTCATGCACAACCTGCCACAGGCAGCACTTGATATCTAGGACATAGTTTTAGTGCAAAAAGTTTAGTCTGACAGTATCATCCTATATGCCTATAAAGAGTATGTATGTAAAACAAGACAACAAACAGAGAAAGAACAAAACAACAGCTTTGTAGCCCATGTTAATAAAATAAGTTATATGTATGAATGCAAATTCTGGTAAAAAATGGTATTCAACTGTTTCCGTTAATTAAATAGGTATTGAATTTTTAAGGATCTCCAATTCATTCTTTACCAAGGTATATTACAGATATTATAAACTGTAAAATGTTAATGCTTCTTCAGTTCCTTTTGCTAGATTAATATTTATACTATTAATTCAGCATGCATAACACAACCTGTACACAAAGAATGTATGTCCCTATAGCAAATCAACAATAAACCTAAGACCTACTAAGAAAAGAGATGACTGAGCACTGATTCTCTTCCTTCAGACAGACCATAACATGTTACTGTTTTACAGCAGAATGGAAATTTAGTATCTGTTATTCTTTGATATACACCTTTTCTTATGCAGCAAGAACAAAGATACACGCTAGCTAAGGTAGGCCCAAGGTAATCTTTGACATTCTGCTGTTAGCAGATGGAAGTAGTACCATCTTTCCAGAACAAAGCCATGGTGGCCATGAAGGATTGTAGCAAAAGATGAGAAAAAACAGCGTAAAGTTAGTTAACCTACCATCCACAGAGGGTAACCTGTATAAACATTAAACTATTAAAACGTTTGGTAATTACAAAATACGGCTGTCTTGGGAAAGAATAGGACTTCAAGTAAGCTAGCTCTTGTGGACTGACAGGAGATGACTAATAGTAGCACTGCGGGTTGTTTGGTATTTTTTAAACCGTTAATGAGGCTGCATTTCTTAAAGTTTAGGAAGCCAAATCCACCTGATCTGGCCTGGTATTTTTTAGAGTCAGGGATTTCACAGGTAAGAAGAAGGGGGGTGGGGGGAATAAATCATACAGGATTAATTCCTTCACTACCTGCAATGCAGAATCACATCCTAGCAGTTCAAGAAACACTTGCAAAGCCCCAGGCGCTTGGAGACGTATCTTTCAACCCAGGTAGACATAAATATCCAGATGGTATGCTCCCAGATAGCATAGCAAGATGAAATTACTCTGGAACCAGGTGGTAAACCTGAATCTTGTAAGCAAACAATGGAAACTGAAAGCAAACAGGTTGTGTAATGTCGTATGTACTAATAACACACTAAGTACCATGCATGCTGCAACAGACTGAAATACATAACCAAGTATAAACACAGTATTTCTGCACAGCACAACCTATAAAGCCACAATGGGAACAACATGGTTTAAAAGACATCTTTTTCTGGAAAAGAATTTTCAAGCCTCCATGTGGGCAGGCTTCTTTTTCTTTTGATGTGTTTGATAATAACAGTTTACAAGAATATTTGAATATTTTCAGTTTCATGAGCTAGTTTCAGCAAATTTGTTACCATCTGCAAAGCCTACCTTCTTTGCACTGAGGCACCATCATCATGACTGAAACTCCCAAAATATCAATATTTTTATTCATTGCCTGTGACTACATTGAATTTGTCAATTCAAAAAAGAAACCCTTACTACGGGTGCGAATGGAGCACAATCAAAAGTACACTGCATTCATAGAGCTCACATCTGTGTGAGTAAGCCTTACTAGTTAAGTTACTTTGACCTTTAAACAAAGAATGTACACTGCTGACGAAAGCAGGAAAGAATGTTTGGCCTGGGTTGCCACATCAGCATCTGCTACCCTTGTAGCCAAACTTCAAGTAACTCACTTTTACACAAGAACTGGAACAGACACATTCCAGTGACCAACCAGCTGCATGTCAAAACAAATATAATCACTTCTATTCACACGGCATCTGTTAGTGTAACTAAGACTGTGAATAAAATCTCCTAACATGCAGCACTGAGAAATATCTCCCAGTACATCTGCAATCCAAGAAAGCCCCAGTCATGGCAGGATTAGGAATGCCAGGCTGGTTTTTAAAGGTAGAATACAAGGTTTATGGGGAGGTTCCATATCTGGCATTGAAGACCAAGGTGTACTTTTAAAATCACCAGTTCATTCTCTGTTCTGTATTTAGCATGTCATTACTGATATGCTTGTTCACATAAAACAGAGCACTGTCTTTCATGTGTTGAAAGCCTACATAACTGTATCTCATGAATTACCCTTTAAATATGGGTAATGAGGAATGGTAAATGTAAGTCTACCTTAACGGCTTGCCCTCCTTCTCCAACTCTCTGCTCATCAGCTCTAACCTGATTTCCTCAGAATCAAAGAGCAGACTATAAATAAGTGAATTGTCAAAATTCTTAGCATAAAGTAATTTTGGTTTTCTGGTATTCATTTGATCCTCTTACAAGGGAAGAACTGCTTCTGGAAGTAACACGGAGAAAAAACTGTGAGTTCAAACTATGATGCAAGATGTTACAATAAGAAAATGAAGAAGAGTATTTAAAACCTCCCAGTAAAAGAAACCAACCAAACAACAACCAAAAAAAAAAAAAAAAAAAACCAACCAACCCCACACTAAACATCCCTCCCACCAAGCAACAAACCTAAATTCAAGTAAGAGGCAGCACCATGCCAAAGCATAGTCAGCTAGCCTCTGCTGCACAGGTAGGAAGAACTTCCTGTGAGTGTGTTATGTGGGGTAGGGGGAGGTTCAGGGAGGAAACAAGACACCAGACAGCTATTTTTTTCTAGCAGAGCTTTTCTGCACTCAGGTCTTCCACTACATGCACAGTGGTTAAGTGACACAGCATGATCCGCAGTCAAACCTCACTCAGAAATATCATTACCAGACTTAGTCATTGCTAGCAGAAGGAACTAAGAAATACTTACAAAGTTAATTACAGCAGAATCTGAAAGGACCTATTTAAGTACTTCTTCATAATTTGTAATTAAAGTATTTAATCATTTATTTTAGTCTGTTCTGAGAATTTAAAAATAATGCTTAGTTATCCAAAATAATGTACACTGTTTTCTGCTTATTACTGAAAAATTCTATTCTTATATATATTCTTATATATTTATATACTGGAGAATTCTAAGAGAGAAATCTTAATCTAATGCTGTTATGGCTGTATAATAGTTTAGAAAAGTTCAGAGATGCTTTCACAGCCAACAAATCATCTTCAGAGCAAATAATTTACCCAAACAAGGTAAAGTATTTTTATATTATTCTGGGGCTATGATAATATTCTTAACTTTTGCTGCTGAAATGGTTTCTTCAGTAGCATCTTTTGCTAAAAAGGGGAAAAAATCCCAACACCTTGATGTTTCAACTATTAAGAGCATTATATATAAGAAGAACAGGGCAAACTTGTTTCTAATGAATTTACACCCCCAAGAACTCCCAGTTGCTTTCCTTAAAGGCACAAAAGCAAAAAGCTGACAGCTGCCATTACTGTTGCATTAGTACAATTACACAATGCTTATCAACCATTTTAAAACGATTCCTGTGAAGACTTCAGTTAGTGAACTGCCTGTACACATCTCAGGATTTTTTTTTTAGTATCTGCTTCAAAGAGCCTATAAACATGTGATTCTTCACTATTTCCTGCCCACCACGTTTTTAAGGAATGGTTCTTAAACAGGTCAACCAAGTTACAATATGGGCTTTGATTTCCACCCAACTAGCATTGTCTTCTCACCCCAAATATGAAGGCAGCCACCAGCTTAAAATGAAATATGTCCAGCTGGATCCAGAGCTATATGCACACAGATTGGCAAGAGCTGGGCAAATATTTAAAGAGAGTCTATGCAAACAACTATGAAGAATGAGTAAGGGTTTAGAAAAGTAATCCTTAGTACAGCCTTAGTATACCCGCTTGAGTAATGACAGGTTTCTGTGGTTTGAGAATAGAAATAACTAGCCAGCCTATTTAATCAACTATTTACATTAAAAAGCTAAATGTTTACTGAATTATTATTCCAGTTAAAAGATTTCTTGACGACCTTTTAAACCTCCTGGAACCACATCAAGGGCTAGCAAGTGCCATAACGGTTTACGAATTCTACAACTAATCTAGTTTTTAAAATATATTTTCGAACAAATGCCAAATCCTACTTACAGGGAAAACCACAGTGTTAAAGCTTAGCACAAGCTTAATTCCAAACGAAGATTATTTAGTAAGTTAATTAACTGTACACCTCATCAGTTACACTTGCAAAGTTTGAAGTTCAAAACTTGTGTACACACTAATCTTAAATCTGCTGAATCAGGAAAAATCCTGATTACTGATGAGGTAATTTATGGCACCTATAAACCACCTTGCTATTGAAAAGGAAAAAGCTCTGAAAAGGGCCAGAAAGAGTAAGACATGAATACAGTAACCAGACATACAAGCAACAACACAGCACTGTTAACCAGCATATAAACACTAGCTTGTAGATGTACCCATACTGATTAGAAAAAAAACCAACCCAAAATTAAAGCATTTTCAGGTACTTAACCTCCAGCACTGAGGTCTCATTCTAAATTTACACAACTTTCCCACCACTTTCCTGAACTCCGCCTCCCAAATACAAGCTCCATTTGAGGATATGAAGAAAACTGAGGCAAAAGAATCACCAATTACCATGTTTAGTTTATCAGCCATGTAAAGTTCTTTGGGTTTCATCTTTTTCAAAGGAAAAATATCCTCAGCATTAAGTCACCACACCCTATCTCTTCAAATGACACATCTTAAGCCTCTCTCCTTGCCTAAGCTCTTCGACAGAAATAACTCCCCAGTTCAGTACAAGGAATCCTCTACTGTGATGGTTTTACACATCTCTTCACTGTGAAACAAAGGAATACCTGTACAAATTCCTTCGGAAACTCCTTAAAAAATATTATCATACCTTGCCACAGCGTACAAAGCTACAAATTTACTTGTATATGCACTGCCACTTCTCTTCAGTCTATCACAGACGGAGATGATTATTTTACCATTCTATTATCTTTCCTTACATTCATTTTCTTCATGTTTTACCTTGTAATGACTTCAGTAATATGGAGGTAAAATTAGACTGAACTAATTGAAGAAGGACTTTGTACTCGTGCTCACTGCAGGAAAGTATCCCAGAATGTGGGTTAATGGCCACTACTGATTTTCTTCCAAGCCTACTCTGATCTTGAGCAAAGTCTTAAGAGCTAAAATGTAGCTGCAGACTACCCTGTCGCAATTTAAAAAGGGCACAAACTAAACAGCAAAACAGAATTACTGCATCTTTTCCTAGTTTTAGACTAACAAATTAAGCAGGATACTAAGGTTTTCATTGAGCATGAATATCTGTTCACTCCAAGAACAGACTAGCAACTCCTAACCAAGTATCAACAAAGCCAGAAATATTTCCTTCAGTGGAACAACTGCAACTCATAACTTTCCTGAAATACTAAGGTTTTAACAAAAACTATTAATTGACTCCAGCAAAAATTAAAATTAAAAAAACCCAACAAATAAACAAAAAAAGCAAAACAGAAATTTATAAATAAATACTCAAAATTCATGGCAGAATGCTGTGCTCATGATATGAGCACTTGTTTTATCATATTAATTTAATAATAGATTTTACATAAAATGTGCATAATGCTGAAAAGGTCAGTTCCATTAACCCCTATCATATCTACATAGCTACATTTTAAACCAATTAAAACTTTACAGGTATAAAATAACTAATGTTTAAAAAGAATTTCCCGCTCACCCATCTGAAAGTATTTCATATATTCTCAATTTTGGAAAAAAAAAACAAAACACACCAACAAAAAACAAACAAAACAAAACAAAAAAACCCCAACAAAAACAAAACCAAAAACAAACAAAAAACCCCCCCAACCAAACAAAAAACCAAAAACAACCCAACCAAACCGTACTATGATTAGATACACTCTAAATGCATATTGAGTTATAAACAGCTAAAGTGTTTCTGTCACTTGCCATGCCTTTTTTTTCCCCCCCTTCACTTTAAGGTATTTTGTTCCAAGTTGTACCACAAAATGTTTTTCCAAGTGTAATTACAGTTTACACAATAACTGTGTGTTAGAATACTTCTGTTAACAGATCAAATACAGGCAAACTCTTTTAGATCATCTTGCTCAACAGCCATATATAGTAACAAATCTGTGTAGTATCAACTATAAACTGGAAGGACTGTACTTGCCTGGAAGGACTGTATTTTTCCTCCACAAACCACTCTCTCCCATCTGGACGCACCAGAAGTGATTTTTATTTTCAGCAAGTTTTTTTGGTCTTTTTTATTCAAATCAAGGCTAAAACATTATCAAGGAAATTTCAAAGCAGTTATTTAAAAAATATCAGTACCACGTAAAGCTGTAACTTTAGCACACACATGAGTGTCCCAATCTGGATAACTGCAAAAATAACTGAAGTCAAGAAAGTGGCTGTCTATCATGTACCTTATCACCTGATTTTGTGACATGCTTTTTTTACTTACAGTAAAATAGAAACATTTCATTTAAATGACAGCTAGGCTGATAGGAGAATTTAAACACAACCTTTCTCAATGTTTTCAACTGTATGGGATCTAACCAAGCTGCAAGTTCAACTTCACGATACTAACCAAACTAGAAAATCTTGCACCAGGATTTTGGTAGAGCTGAGGTCGTTACTGGCATGTACTCCCAGTTGCACAACCACTTCATTATGCTGACTTGCACTCTTAAGAATTCTGTTCAAACTGTAGTTGTAGTACGAGATTTTTATTTTTGTAGTCACTACAACGAAATGTTATTTTCTGTTATAACTGGACATTATGATTTAAAGAAAGAATGGTAAAGAACAGGCTTTATTCTGCTTACAAAAAGTCAGTAGATATAGGCAGTTCATCAACATTAAAAATTAGCCAATAACTTTAAAAAGTAGAATAAGACTGGATGTTTAGGAGCACTGAGAGAAGTGTGCTCACTAGCTATTAAACAAACAAATAAACTCCCTTAACAAAACCTAAACTCCACAATTGATGATATTCTGCACCTCTTAACTTTCTGGAATGTTGTGGAGGTGTCCAAAGAGCACAGCGGTAAACAAAAAAGAACAACCTTTATCTCAAATACACAGTGTGGAGACTCGCTTTTGAACCTGTTGCCCATCCATTTCATTATTTTTACTAACTTGTTTTGAGCAGCTGTCCCATCACACCACTAATGCAAGAACAGTCTTGCATCTTTACACTCTGAAAAATCACCACCCTCTCAATCACTTTGCCTAATGCAAAGGAACCACATAAAACAGAGCCAGACAAGTTGTAATTAACAGCGGCATAAAAGTTAAAATGTTGCAAGGAACTGCTTTATCATGAACTATCACACAAGAATTATCACAAGTATCACTGAGCAGTCACTCCATGTGTTTGAATTTCGCAGTGCTGCTACTCAGTGCTACTTTAAGGTCACCATTTTCTAATGCCAGCCTTTTATTATATGCCAACTTGCAAGCTAAGCTACTGGAATCCAGGGGAGGGAACAGGGAAGGGCAGGAGATAGGCAGATTTAGTTTCTCCATTGTGTTAGCAACCTTACTTTACTTAAAACACAGGTGCATAATTACTGCTGCCAACATAGAGGAAGGAGCCAAGAACACACTGTTACAGTGAGAGAAAACAGTACTATGTCTCCTTTCAAGTACAAGGCAAGTCACATATGAGACCATTCACTGATTTTTTTTAATGGCTTCAGAGTTAACAAAATTTATTTGGTATTTTTCAGGCCAGCAGAAATGAAATCCAAGCATTTCAGTGATGTCTTTGGAAAATGAACACACACCAGAAGAAACTTAGAAGTTTCAATTCTGGATATCTGGTTTAGTCTGTCTGCTTGTTTATTTTGGGTTGGTGGTTTTTTTGTGTTTTGGTTTGGTTTGTTGTTTGCGAATTTTCTGAATATTTGATCTACAAAACAAATTAGTGTAACTGCCTAAAGTCAGTGCACTGTATCTGCACCAAAAGAGTTCATAATAATTATGAACTTACGGAATAATTTAATGTTTATCACAGCAGGCATGTTTCACACACAGACGCTTGCATCTTTCTTTTCATCTAGTATGACCCAAACAGCAGTAATTTTATGTAGTTTTTCGAACTTGAGGACTAAATACGGACAGACTAGTAAACCCAGTAAATTCAGTGAGATGATCCATCTTCTTAAAAGTTAAGCACATGCATTAATCTTAGATTGTGAGCAACCTACCACAAACACTCTAGGAACAAACACCTTGTTTAGTCATCCACAGAATCAGCATTATATCCTTTTGGGCTATACAAGCATATCTTAAAATCCTGGCCATTCCACACACAGCTAACAAAGACTTTTTCATAGCTGACAACACAAATTAATTACCGGCGTTTTATACAAAAGGTAGACTGGTTAGTCATTAACTGCCTGATAGATATTTTCTAACTTTCCTACACATGGCATGTCTAAACCAACTTTCCAAAGCTTCTTTTTAATTAGTCCTGTATATTTTGTACATATTTCCATACACTTTCATTTTTTTCAAATAATAAACCCACCAACTTTCCAAACAGAACAAGAATATACCACTACCTATGGTTTATTCTTTTGCATTATGTACAGCTAAAAATATACTATGCCCTTTATTTCAAGAGGGTGAAGTAACAGGAAGTCAGTCAGATGTTAAAAGTCTGTTCAAAAAATGCTAATCAGGTTTCAGAAAAGGCAAGTAAACTTGTCTGCATTAGTCTTAAATTCTTGGAAAATAGGCATGTTGTAACAGTAAATTCCATTTAGTTCCAGAGCTTTGAGTGCTAATTCAGAGGCAAAAAGATCCATTATAGCAGTAACACAAAAAACTTTCCACTCAGTGAAGCAAGAACTCACTTTGAAATTATTTACCACCTGCCGAGTCATTTCTTCCTGTACACACTTGTAAATGAATAGAGGTTTAAAATGTAAATGCTCATGAAGACCTGATTTAATTTTTTTTAAGCGTTCATCGTTCAACAGTTATAGTTTAAAAAAAAATAAATCAAAATGATTTCCTCTTATGTGAGGTTATATCATAGGTTATCCAAAACTCCATATACATGTCCACTTGAAAACACCTACCAATCAACTAACTCATTTTATGAATATGAAAAAGCTTAAATTGACTATCATAATGATGATGGTATTATACAGAGAGATGTACTGGGAAAAAAAAAACCAACCCAAAACCAACACAGTTTCTAGCCAATGAGAAATCAAGAGTGTTTCATTACTCCTGTGGACAAATTTGGCCCGATCAATGACTACAGATTCTGACTAACTAAACACACAGACAAGCACAAATACACCCTTGATGTTTTAATTTGAGCTAAGTATTTCCTAATTCCACCAAATCCAAAGTCAACTTAGTCAACCACAAATACATCCGATACAGAGTCACATCTTAACATATAAAATGTATTCCGACATCCACAATAAGAAAAATAAGATGATGAAAATGTAACATACTGCAGCTAAAATACTTGTATATTCTTAAAAAAACTCATTCATTCTCTTTCCAAAATATTAAGAATTTATTCCCCATTTGTTTTAAAAATTTCTGAAGTTATTACAAAGTTGGGGGCAGAGAGGAATTTTTTAAAATTTGCACCCTAATAGTTCCTAAGAAAAACGACTTATTCAATTCAGTTATTCAAAAAGAATTATACAAGCTTGTTACAGATCATTAATTTAACAGACTACCTCAAATTATAAAATTAGACAATTTTTACCCTGCTACTTACGATTTTGAGAGCTTGTAAACTGGACCTGAGGAATCTAAGCAGTGGACAGCAAACCAATTAGACCAACTTCTCCTCTGAACTATCTCTAACTCATAGGAATGATGCTTCATGTACTCATTTTTTCAAAACATACATTTTTTTATTACAAAATTTGCTTAGGACTTCTCTAGTCTTTTTTTTTTTTTTCCCCCACGCACTGCAAATAAAGTTTAAAACACTTACTTGGGATACATGGGCTCATAAAGATACTTGTCTCTTGTTGACGGGATTTCAAAAAATAAGATATATCCATTTGCAGTCTGAAAGAGAAAAACTTATAAGATATCTAGCTAGTCTATCTGCATGAGTAAAATCTATGGACTTCTACAATTTCTATGTATGTCTCATATTGTACACAAATATATACTCATATCAAGTTTCAGATACATTATAAACCTATGTGTTGAAATTTATTCTAGGTAAAATCCATACTAAGTCCACTGAATAGATCACTCAGTAGAAAAATGGAAAAACACCTCTGTTGCTGTGTGCATCCTGCAGCATTTTTCCTCTGATTGACGTAAATACATAAAACCAGACAGATACATCAGATATTTAGAACCCGGGCCCCTAATTCCCACCAACTAAGGGAATTAATACAGAAACCATGTAATAGAAGGAAGCAAGCCTTCAGAACAACACCTCCAGGTGCTTCAACACATATGGACACTACAGACTGCAAAGAAGCTAGGCACTGTTTCTCAGCGCCTACGTAGTTTTCAAAAAATCATTATGTCATGCAGTGTCTTTAGATATCACACCACCTTTTCAAAACCTCCTACTATAATTCAATCTCAAGGCATTCTGTCATTCTGGAAGACTGACTTCGAACTGTAAGTCTAATTAGAGAACAAATACAAATCATTTAGTTATCAGAAGTACAATTTATTTAAAGCTCAAATTTATCCTTCAGGGAAATCATGAAATGAATTTTGGTTAAACGGTTTTCCATCCAATCATTTTACTGTGTGCTGGGCATGTACCCAAAGCACTATTACTGGAGTCAAGAAGCACTGAAATGAATGGTTTCACAACAGCAAGGTTGGCTTCCTTTTCTTTGGATAAAGGAAAAAGTAAGACTCTTGTTAGCTTAGTTTATCAGTACACTGATGCCATGTTTTTCCACAGTCAAATGTTTTGCTTTATCGTTTGCTTTATCATTAAAAGAAATTTGCGTTTTGGCTTCAAAGTCCAAGAAACACAATTATTCTCATTCAAAGTAAGTATCTTTCTTGTGTAAGAATAAAATCCAAACCGTAACTGTGAGCTTCAGACAGGCTGAAATAAATGGAAGCTTTTCTATGTGCAGTAATATCATGTTCAAGTATTATGTGGTAAAGAAATGCATTCATTTCTAACATCTTTACATGTTCTTTCCATTCATCATTAAATATTTAACCTGTGAGTTATCTTACCCTGGAAGGAAAGGTAAAACAATACTGTGAAGTATCTTTATACTGGTATTAAAGGACAAAGGGCCTTGCTGAACACTACTCAAAGCACAAAGTTGCTATTGTTACAGGTTCATTTCTAAATAGAACCTCAAATTCCATAAAGAGCTGCATAAAATGCAGAAGCATTCAACCATACGCTTCCTGCAAATTGATCGTATTAGTTCACTCAGGTTTCTACATTGCTTTAGAAATGTCTGGTTTGCAATGAAACTTACTAAAGTAACCATAACTATAATCTGTTCCATGATTGTTCTCATCTCTGACAGCCAAAAGTGTAGCTACCATGCAAGGGATTTCATTACATTGTTTCTCACATGCTACAATGTTTAACAAAGCTCTGCCTTAGCTATGGGAATGCACACTGAAGAGCAGTCTGTACCAGAGGGCTGCCTGTAGCAGGGGAAGGACTAAAATGACTTGTATATTTCTGTATATTGAAGCATCTTGACCCAATTCACAAGTTTGTTTAACTATGAGAATTAGCTACGTTGTAATACAGACAAGAAACTAGGTATTTACCAGTAACACTGGAAAAACTACAGATGCAGCAATACGAGAGAAGAAACTACAAAGTATTTGGGGGAAAAAAAAGATTATTAGTTTACAAAAATGTGCCAAAAGTTTAGCAACAGAGGATACTAGTAGTAAAATAAGTTAGAACTGCTAGGGGATGATGACAGTGTGAGAACTGCTTAGGTTTGCTTAACTGCACACCACTAAAGCTAACTGAGGTACTTTATAAAGCCTTATGTGCTACACCAAAGTTTGCCTTCAGTACGAATTTTATTTCCATTGCGAGACAAGTTCTTATCTTTACCTCTAAGACTCTTAAAAGAAGAGTCTATACCATCTATCACTGCCCTTGTTTCTGCGTTTTCACTGCCTTGCAATTTTTATCACCAAAAGACACTGCACCTTAACAAAGCCACAGTTCCATTCTCTTTCCACCCTCCTTTCTGAAACATACGTATATCCTGTTTATCAAGCTAAACATGTATACGTTATCTAACTCTCAACTATTTCTTTCATTCACGGGTCTTTAAATTCCTTTATTCTTCGTGATCAGATTTCTGAAGTAGTGAAATGCTGGATCACCCCTCACAAATTCATCTGAACTTTATTTTAATACAAAGAACTATTGTTCATTCTTCAGCGGAAAAATTAATGAAAACTACTAAAGGAAGCTTCTGTCAAAAAACACCTCAACACTTAAGTATTATTATATGTTTTCACAAGATAAATATCATTTAAGTGTATATACAATTTGCAAGTTTGTATAAGCACAAAAACTGGTAGGACGAAACTTTATTTGCAATAGTTTAACCAGAATAAGAAGCAAAAAGCCTACTTACTGAAACAGCTATCATGGTGCTGTCAGGCCGCCATTCTGCTTGTTCGTAAGGTCCAAACTGAGAAGCTGCTTTTGATAGTTCCTTGTAGCTTACGATTAATACACTGGGCTGGAGGAATTAAAAAAAAAAAAGGAAAAATTACATCTCATCTAGAAGGATGGGATGTCTGTTATTCTGTGACGCTATAAACAACTATGTACCCTTAACAGCAACAACCAGTTTCCCTTGAGAAGGGCGGTTAAAAAATTAGTGCATGTTTGACAATGCATCACACACTGGTGATTGAAAAGGGAGTTTATGCAGAACTCCTGCCACACTCTCAGCCCTAATCTCACTCTTTCAAACCCAGGACATTCAAATAAAATACTTCATTTGCCCAGAAAAGAGAGACAACAGAATAGTCACAGAGAAGGACAGAAGTAGTTTCAAATTAGATGAAGGGTGACTGATGCTCAAAGTGAACAGAAGCAACTCACACAGACTCACATAATGAAAATAACTGTCAAATTAACTAGGATGAAATACTCTACAGAGTATTTGGTTCAATCCATTTGCTAAGATGCTACTAAATGCATGGGCCATTGGATTTAAGAGAATCATGATTAGTAAATCTGATTTGTATCTCTTAAAGAGTATACTGCTAGAAATTGTGCAGAAAATCCAACTCTACAGTTTGATGAAAAGATTTTTGCGTATGATGAGATGCACCCAATTAGCATCTTTCCTCCTAGGAATGAAGGAGAGCTTTAAGATCATGAAGACCAGAAAAAGCTACTATATGCACTGAGCATTCATTCCCTTTCACAAAAGCAGCTGAGAATTGTGACACAAAAACGTAATAGAAAATGACCCTTCCTTGCTCCATTCTTCCTCCTTAAATATATTTAAGAACTGTTTGTTCTTTCTTGCTCTTTCAGCTCAGATAGGTATTGCTCATTCTGCTACCCTCTACCACTAGGAGGTGGGGATGGAGAAATATTTGCATATTGTATTAGATGACAACTTTATTTCCTCAGCTTTCAGCTAAATTTAACCAGCCACACTTTTCTTTCTAAGAAGTTTCTCCTCATCTTCATAATAGGTGCTTTCCCTAACTTTATGAGTGACAGGTTTTCTTTCAGAATTGTAGCAGCAAACTGAGCACACTTCTCCAGTTCCTGGAAGGGAACCAAAAGACTGAACAGGAATCACTCTTTTTACTGAAAGTAATCATTAAACCACTTGGTAAAGCTTGTCACCCATCACTAGGCCCACTTTGCATCCTGAAAACAGCATTATTACTTACATTTCACACCCACATAGAAATGAATTACCAAAAAAAAAGTTAAATATTTATATCGTAAAGTATAACAAGCAAACTAATCTTTAAGAACTATTTATAGAATCATAGAATAGGTAGGGTCAGAAAGGGCCTTCAAAGGCCATCTAGTCCAACTCCCCTGCAAGGAGTAGGGACATTTTGAGTTAGATCAGGTTGCCCAGAACCACAACGAGCCTGGCCTTGAATGTCTCCAGGGATAGTGCATCCATCACCTTTCTGGGCAATCTGTGCCAGTATTTTACCACCCTCATTGTAAAGAATTCTTTCCTCAAGTCCAGCCTGAATCTCCCAGCTTTTTCAATTCATGTAGCTTCCTTCGCAGATATTTGCAAATCAAATTAACAGTAAATAAGTAACTAATTATTCTTAATAGATTTTATTGATTGTTCTCATGAACTACGGAGCCTTTTACTACTTTGCTAGACCCACCTTAAGTGCCTTAGATATACAGAGGAAAAACTGCCCTGTGACAATACAATCTTGGTAATCTGCATTAGTTTTAGATTTGGATACTGATTGTAAAGCACTTCCATGCTTCAAGCATTTTCACAGCAGGCAAAAAAACATTTTAGAAGCTCATTAATGCACAACAATTTTCTTCCTATATTGCTGCTTTTACAGAACATGATGACAGTATTTATACTGCAATATTCTTGTGGCATTTGTTCACACGAAAGCTGTTATTACACTTGAGAACCTGGAGGAATGTTCTGCATATATAGCAGATACAAAATTCATACAAATTGATTTCTTAAACTAATCTTATTTTGTGCCTTACAGATGAGGACTAAAAGAGTTAACATTAAGAGTGCAAGCAATCATTTTTGCAGTTAAAGTAACTTCTTTCTCATTAGAAATCAGACCCACTTTTCTAATTCAATAGGTCAAAGGCTACCTAGCTAATGGTTAAACCATAAATGTTTCACTGATACATTTTATCTCCACATACCCCACAACTCAAAACCGTTATTTCATAGGCAAGGAAAACCCCAACATACAAACTTTATCCCCATTTACAAGCTTCCCACTAAAGTGTGAAATGCTACAAGGGTAACAATGCTAAAAGGGCAGCTCGATATCCTGCTCTGCTCATACAACAGAAAGAAATAGTAATTTTACATCTGAAGTCGTTTATTATGTCTGAAGTGACCAAAGATGTTTAATGGCACAGGATCATGTTCTATAAACAGGAGTATATCAGCCTAATTTTAATTATTTGCCCCAAGCAGAGCAAGCCATCACACACACATTTTTACACAACTACAGAAGAAACCACCTTCAGTTCTTAAGGAAGAAAGAACAAAAGCCTAAGGAAGAAAGAAAGAGCTGAGTAAGCAAGTCTTCACTCAAATTGCAAATTAAAACTAGCAAAAGCTTCCCAAAATAGATAAGAAGCTTATCTGGCATTTTATAATCTGCTGCAGAGAAAATCTAGCATTTCAACATATTTTGATTTTGCCTCTCAGGAGGAATGGACAGTCAGACAAAACAGACACAGAACAGCAGAGCTGGATGCTCACAAGATAACAACAATGGGGGGGGGGAAGAAAGATAACTTTAAAAAGAATACAGTTGTGTCATTACCAAAGACTAAACAAATCCTCCAGCGCTCTAGTTAATACTACTGAAAAAACCCAAACAGACCTTCATGTTCCCGCAGTTCAATACACTTTACCTCCTTCTCTTTTTACACATCATTCAACTACCTTGGCTTCAGAAGAGCCCCTTCCACAGGAGTTCTTACTCAGAAATCTTCATGCTTCTCAACAATGTCTTTCTACCATTAAACATGCCTTTTTTTTCTTTTTTTTTCTTTTTTTTTTTAATCTAATGTGAGATCATGATGACATTTGCAAGTGACAGCTGAAAACAAATGCATTTTGGATGACCAATGACCAAAAACCAACAGGAATTGTACTATTTATAAAACAATAAGGTAGCAAGCTCACTTCATAAGCAAAGACACTTAACTAAACTACTTTAAAACTTGCTTTCATTTCTTTATCAATTGTTGTACATTAAGAATTCCTTTGGACATTTCTCTGTGACAGATGAGCTACATGTCAACATCAGGACAAAATACCTAAGGAAACACCCACAAAACAATACAGAACAGCAAACTCATGGTGGAATAACTTAGAATTGATACTATTTTACTTAACTCTACCTGATCAAATACAACATCTACCCAATTTCCCTTTTTAAAGCAGTAACTATGAGCAGAGTAAGTAGTCTAAACACTGAACCATAGAAAACTAGTTTTCATGGAGAAATCTGTCAAGATACACAAACCCTGCAGCAAATTCTCCCAGCAAGCTTAGACATGAGATATTACCACTTCACTTCTCTAAACACATTCTACTACATTTGATGTAAAATGCAAATCAAGTAGACATTTAAATCCTAAACTAAAATGTAAATGTTGCTCTGAACAGGCCATTTTCAAATAGGACAAGTAGTACAGACTTCAACAGCAGCCCTCCTAGGAGCAAGTGTCTGTCCTAATTGGGATGTTTAAAGGGCTTTGAGGAAATGATACATTAATCAATTGGAGAAAGGTACAAGCACTGATTGTTTGACAGAATATAAAATAATGAAAATTTGAGTTTTTCTTAGTTTGGATTCTGTGGTTTGACTGCTGCAGGTTAAGGATAAACAGGGCATTTAGTGGATTTAACAAGTCAAGTAGGTCACCATATACAATGGAAAACTACTAGACAAAGTTTGAGAAGTAAACACCTAACAGCATGTATGCATCCAGACACTGAAACTTCTTAGTGCTCCTTTATTTTTAGTTGCTCTCTTACCATTAATTCACTTGAACCCATAAGGAAAGACAGCAAGACAGGAACACTGACATCTCTAGTCACCCAAAAAACTACTAAAACTATGATTTTATATCTGCATTGAGTATGAACAGCAAAAACATATCCTTGCCTAAATTCTAATAATGTTACAGCAAGTGGCTGATACAGTCAAACTCAGATTCTTACACAGTGCAAAAAGTTAGAATATTTTTAAATACTGATAAAGTTGCAGTGAATCCCACTATGTCTGCCCAAATAATACACAAGAACATTGAGTTCTGAATGTTTTGTCTAGCCTATGCATAGCCAACATATTCCACTCTGAACTCCACTTTTTGTTTTGCTCTTTCTATTGTAACGATAAATCTAACGTAACTTGAATTTTAAACCCAATTAAACTTCACAATCCTTAATACTTTCTTCTCTCTTTTAAATGATTCTCATCTTTAATGCCACCAATTCACTATTACTAATTTATTTTCCAACAAATTTTTTACATTTAATTATAGCTTTCAGAGACTGAATATCTGGAAAACTAACTGTCTTTCACAAGTATTATGTCCAGGAAGATTACTGTATTTGCTGAAAGCATGCAACAATATTAGCAGCTGACCACATGGTATTATGTATGGGTTTGGGTTTTTTAATTTAACCAATACACAAACCTGTATGGCTGTAGAAAACTGTTAAAATCCAAATACTCTCATCCCCTAACAATTTAGTATTCTAGACATGAAAAATTAATCTCATTTAGAATCATGAGGCAATTTCTTTCAAAACCACAAATGTTCTGTTTAGTTTTAGAAGACAAATGCTTCAATGCTTCATTAGGCTGTAGGCACAAGACAAGAATCAAAAACAAGCTGTTCTGATGAGCTTATGATCAAAGTGACAAAGATAAGGCTGAGAGAAGATAGAACAAAAGCCTGATGCACTTTATTTCATCATCAGATAGTCTGTGCTCCATTTAAAAGGCTGAAGCTTTACAAGTTTATAAACTAATAAACCAGAAAGGTTAGATGGAGAAAAGCATATATGCATAAGGAAGGGGGAAATGTATTTGTAAGAACCAGAAGAGGGGGAAAAAAAAAAAAAAAAAGAAAAAACACAAAAAAAAACCCCACCAACACAAAACCCCATTTTGTCGGTAGCAGAGATACAAGACGGTGTTAAAAGAACTTCTAACAGCAAGGTTAATTATAAAAATGTAACACCTTTAATTCAGTTTTAAGGGCAGATGGAAACCTTTGAATCTGCGGAGTATTCATCCAACAGACAGCACAGTTCCCAGTACAGTGGTCCATATAAGCTACTGCAAAAAGAGTCCAAAAAACCCAAAGTGCATCAGAATTGTCAATCACTACCTCTTCCATGTGAAAGTTATCAGTTAACCTGCTGCTCAGAAACACTGCCAATAAGAAAGACCATATTCTACAGACTTTTGCTACTCCTCAGCTCCATGGATTGCTAAATGTTTAAATTTGGATTAAGTGGAATTGCATCTGATGAGAACCTCCAACCTCAACTCTGGTCTCATACTGGCAAACAACTCTGTTACGCGCAACTAACTGGACAATCAAAACTCATAACTGAGGAAGCTTTTCTCTACATGGAAGTAATTCTAAGAAGTCCTTCAGAGGCCATCTATTTTACATTAATACAGGAGACATCAAAAACCTGGTTCAGGCCTACTGAGTACTAAATATTCCCATGAGAATTCTACATTCAAATGATAAATCCATCAGTCTAACAAGTATTTCTCACTTCCTAATTATGTAACCACAAATACATCTTTATAACAGAAGCAACAGAAAAATTACTATCGACACATAAAAAGAAATGGCCTTCTCACACAAATGTCTGATGGATATCAGTAAGAGGCTGTATCTCAGGGGTTAAATAACCAAGGAAAAAAACACAGCAGAAGAGTCAAGACATCTCAGTTTGCACTGATGCTATCTGTGTTATATTATTCACAATACAAAACTACTTATGTCATTATCAAGTCTTCTGTTGTCCATTTTCCAATCAAACTCTAGATAAAAATGCTATAGAGTTTGTATCTAATCCTATCTAGGAAAAGGCCATATACAATAATTCAGTAATTATTCTGCTTACAGTTCTGAGATGAAAGCATAATCCTGAATACATGGTGAAAACATTTTTTTTAATGGCCTGCTTAATAACTGCTTTTTTGTATATTTATTCTTATATCCTATGAACTATAAGCACTGGTGTCACAACTAACTTCATTTATATCCTGCCAAAATTCCAGTTAGAGAGATCACTTCTTTATCAGAAGAACAGTCCCCTGTTTTGTCCTATTTAAGTAACGTGTATGCTTAGATTTAAAGGATGTACCAAGTTCAACTCCAACAGCTAAAGACTGAAATGCATCTAAGAGTGAGTTATGAGAGCTCTGTTTATATAGACTTATTCAGTGTTTAGAATGAACGCAGAATATTTGACAATGCGATTTTCTAAAATGCATGCTTTCCTGTAAGCTTATCTAGGTGATCTGTTTAAAAACAAAGGTAAATTAAGTGTAAATCATAACCTAATAAGCACCTAGGTAATTAAGAAATGCTTCTCAAAATGAGTAGTTGGAGCAACCTACTCTTGGCTTCAAAGAGCTCACAAAACAGGTTTTGACTGGCAGAGTCATCGCATATAGTCCAGCATCCTCCAGGAGTTTTCGTTAAATTTTCAAGGCCTGTTATTATTCCTGTCATTGCCACAAGTTTTTTAATATTAGAGAAAGGAAATTATGAACTATACTTACACCTACAATTACATCATCAGACCATTCCTGTTGAACACTATTCATTCTTCAACACTTACATGGGGAACTCCACTCATCTATCACACCTCCTTCCTCAGTCACATACATCTTCCTTTAATATCTAGAGCCCTGTGGGTGAATATCTAGAAATCCCTGTACTGCCTCTTGGTCTTATTTCATGAGATAACCAAACCAATTTAAAATTAAACACAAGTAGTGTTAAAGGAGTAACAATTTCAACAAGCCAACTACAATGCTTCTTCGATCCCTTCATGAGCAGAAAAAACAGGCTTCTGTTTGTCCAGCAAGCTGAACAACCCTGTGAAAGCCACCACTTGTCAACCATGAGAGCTGCTAAAACACAGGTGCAAGCAGGAAAGATCATAGCTGGCTCATGAAACCTCACCCTTAGTTTCCAAGTTAATCTAGCAAATATCAATTATCTCATTCTAGCATTTCAGAAAGTTTGTTACACAAACTAAAGTTTCTCATTTCAAGCATCCAAGTACATAACATCACCATAATTGACAACATTGACAAACTTTCCAATGCTGTCAATGAGAACAGTTTCACTGGCTCTTAGTGTCAAAGAATCTACTGAGACACCTGTGCCAAAATGTCTTCTGATTCAAGAGAAATACTTGGAACAGTAGTCTCCAAAGTGGAATGCATTGAAGACAATCCACTGGGGTGCAAGAAAATATTTTTTTATACTGTTAATAAAATAAAAATTTTTAAAAATGTGTTTATTTCAGCCTTTTTTTTTTTTAATTAATTTTCAAACTTTGGAACAGGCTTCCTAGAAACGTGGTCAGTGCCCCAAGCCTGTCAGCATTTAAGGGGCATTTGGACAATGCCCTTAATAACATGCTTTAATTCTTGGTCAGCCCTGACTTGATCAGGCAGCTGGGCTAGATGATCACTGCAGGTCCCTTCCAACCGAAACTATTCTATCCTACTCTATTTTTTAATTTCTATGTTGTGTATGCTTGATAATGTGCATACTAGTACAGTAGCCGTTGCATATATTTCATAAATAAATGTCCACATATTGGGGGTGCATGCTCAAAAAAAAAAATCTTTCACCAATACTGGTACATGATCAGAAATATTCACCACTGATTAACAGTCTCTTCTAACCACAATCCAAAAATAACACATAAAATATTCAAGGACTTTCTGGCTCAAAACCACTAACAGAATTCTAGCTGTTCTTACCTACACCATTTACCCCTGTTTCTAATTGTAATACTTTTACTGTTTCCAAACCAGAAAACAATCCACATTCTGGATAAACTTTGGTTAGTTCCATTAGTTTTTAGCACACAGTAGGTGATGAAGAGCTTTAAACATCACCATTTCACCTGAAAAATATGCACACATAAATTCACACACCTGGAAGTATTTCAAAGAGCCCTGTTTTTGAAAAATTCAAAACAGATTTTCACCAGAATCATCACCTCATTCTTACATGAAACCTCGTATATTTAGTTAATAGTAAGTCTAAACAAGAACATTAGCCTGAAGGGTTTTCTACTTAACTAAGTTAACTTTTGTTAACTAACAAAAGTTGAATTTATTAGTTAATTCAACTAACAAAGTTGAATTAGTTCAATCTGACCAGAACTCAGCCTTGTTCCAAAGATACTTTTGACAAATGAAAACACAGAATACAATAATTCTAGTATGTTTATAAAAGTTTCAACTTCAAAACAAGCAAATACCAAAACCAAAAAAGCAACAAAAGAAACAAAAAATCCCCACCCAAACCCCCAGCTGTAGGTATAAAAATAATACAAGAGATTGTCTTAAAAATGCCCTTAGTAGAAACCTTTGGCTTAGAGGAATTTTCTCTTCACCACGGAGATGGTGAGATTGTAACACAATTTTTACTCTAAGATCAGGCAGTGACCAAACCTGACAAAGTCAGCACCTTCCTCAAAAGTTCCCCTTACATACTGAATTAAAATGGGGTTTTTTAAATAATGACCTGTAAGTTTGCTCAACTTTTCAGCATCAAGCACATTCTTCTCATGCTCTGTCTGTAGCCAGTTATACAACATTTAATACTTGAAAACAAGACCAAGCTTGTAAGTTAATGAACATCATCCTCAGGAACAGACCAGAAAGTAAACTACATTGTAGACAACAAGGCACATGTTTAGAAGTATGCTACAAGCCTGTTGGTTTTTTATAATTTTTGTATTTTCATGGAAAAGATGACCAGCTGTGCTCTGTCGATGGACTACACCCGTGGATTTAGCAACTGGCAAAAGCCAGAAGAGCATATACTTCATGTATACTGTGTGCCATAAACCTACGAAAACGCAGACCACATGATGATGTTCACACAGCATAGTTACTGGGCTGGTATGTCCTACTTGGATACTTGTATAGGTTAAAAAACACAGCATCAGCACCCCGCCCAGGAGCTAATGAACAGCCACGCAGAGCTCAACATATGGTAAAGTAATGAAATTTCAGCATAACTTAGAATAAAATTTTAAGGCTATTACTGTCATTTGATATTCCACTATCAGCTTTCTAAAAATGGATTGACAGTTTTCTCCTGTAATCTGAGATGAACTCTATAAATTATCTGGAGATGGAGATATTTATAGACAGATTTAGGGCCTAATCTAGGCACTGTTTAAAAGGATCCAGCATGAAAATTTAAAGAATCACAGTTGTTTAACTAACTGCACCAAATCAAACTGACAAAGAACATTTCTGTTACCACATTAATTCAAAATGAATCAAAAACAAGGCATTTAATGTCAATTATTCATTTAGTCTCAAACTGGATACTGCTGGTGCAGCAACTTCCATGCAAAAGCTGTAACACTTACTCTGTTTAAGACCTCAACACTTTTCAACTTTTCATGAAAAGTTCGTGAAATTCTGTGCTATACCATTACACCGAATGTTATAGTCTGTTCTGTGTTTTATAAAAAAAGTTCCCTATTTCCTACATTCATATGTTCTTTTATATAAAACATACAACATATGAAGGCAGACAACATGAAACATATTTTCAAAATAATAATTGCTACAAACACTCTTTATATAAAGTTTAAGCACTATTTAAAGTCAAAATAAAAAATAAAAGAGTTGATTAGATTTTCAGGAATAACCGGTGTTAACTCGAAAGTTGATTGATCTTATGTATTTTCTTTACACTACATTGCTATGAGTAAACTGTGGCTTAACCACTCTGATTCACAAATAATGAAGTATTCTATAAGCTTCAGTCCCAAGTTTTACAACCCTTTCTCATTTCAGAGAGAAAAAAAAAATGGGGGCTTTTCAGCTAGGTCTGAATGCTAACAGGAGGATGAATACTTACTCTGCAGTACCAGATGCTTAGCTGTGATGGTGATAACACTGCGAAGAAAGCTCTCTGGGGATCCGTCTGGATGCGAAGAGGTTGCTCCAGGGACTCCAGAGGACACAACAGCCTCTTGGGCCAGCCGCTGAGGAAATACATGGCTGTAGATTTCCCTTTTCCCGAGAAGCGGCGTCTCAGCTTGCTCTAGCCTAGGCGAGGGACAGAGGGGACATCAGCGGAAGGAGAGAAGCAGGAGGGCTCGCTAGCCGCTCGACGGCCTTCGCACGAAGGGCTCTGATCAGCGGCCCGGGGCCGACCACGCATAATCACTGGCAAAGCGACAGGACCTCTCGGCTCACCACGGCCGCCCGGGAGGAGGGCGACTAAGGC
>NW_009936033.1:0-2196 GCF_000696875.1 Nestor notabilis
AACCATTTTATGATTCTGTGATTCTATGATTCTAAGAAGACTAAAAATTTGAGATTGCCACACCAACCAAAAAACTGGAAGTGTGTGATACTATGCTGTAAGGTACTGATACAACTGTATTTCTCTACTAAAGTAATCTGAGGAATGGTGAACATCAGAATACTTAGGTGCCAGTTATCCCCTTGGTATTTTCATGGCTCATTAAAGCTGACAGAAGCAGTGCACCTCAAAGAGTGAAATCTGGGCAGTGTTTTTTGTTTCCCTCTTAGAGCATCTAACAGGAGGATTTATTTTACATATTGGCAGCCTGAAAGTTTTTAGTTCATCAAGTAGTTTTTAGACAAAACCTGCTTGAAAATGCAGTGTTGGAACAAAGAGGGTAAAGGAAAAGGAGCAAACCAAGTCAAGTCATTTGTGTTGCTATTTTTGTCAGAACTGTTTGCTGGTGATAATCTTAAGTCTTTCCGTGTGCATAAATTATGTACAAATGGGCAATGGAAGAAGCACTTCTGGGCAATTACTGAGCAGCCAGAAGTGGGGAAAGCCAATACAGTGCTCAGAGAGAGTGGTCCAGCTTGCAGCTGGCACGTTTCCTAGCCATCAAGTTTCCTCCTGCATTAAGGAACTCTTTGCCCTGTACTTACTCAGTTATTCGGGCCAACATCTTTTTAAAAATAGGTCTGTAATTAGGCCCTAAATCCATATACTAAACTTAAGCAATAGGACTTTGGTTTGGAAATAAGAGGGATAACAAAGAAACTCAGCTGTGCTAAAGGCATGGGGCCAGGTAAGAGTCATCAGTGACAACTTCTTGGCTCCTAAGGGCTGTACTCTTTGCCTACCCACCCCACAAACTCATGGTGTGTGGAGGCTGATACTGTGTGCGTAAGTAATAAACACTTAGCATTACAAAGCAAAGGTTGCAGTAGCTTTCTCTTACTTTGTGTTCATCGGATTACTACTCAAGAGAAGGCCCTATTGTAGCTTTACACACAACTTTGGCTATAATTCCCTCACTGTAATCCTCATAGTTGCTCTCACCATTTTTCCTTTGATAGTCTCTTAAATAGCTCAATGTTCTTCCCATATTTTCATTTACAGAATTGGATTACATAAAATTAGTGGAAGAAAAGCTGCTTTAAATTAACATCCTTAGACAATGTGAGATCAGTTTTAACCTTAATGTTTATAGCAGCAAATGGGAATAAGAGTTGCTGGCTGAAATCAGCAAGTCATTCCCTTTATAGGAAATAGCAGAGTATGTAGTTCTAAATAACCGGGTTGGAATCAAGCAAGAAAGTCTCCCGTAGGTCAGAGTGGAGAAACCTACACAGTACTGGTGTACCTACACAGTAGCTGCAGTGTACCAGTTCAGTGCAAATAGAATCGCACTCCTTTCTGCTCGGCTTTGCTTGTCTCAGGCTTTGTAGAAGAACTTGCACCTCTCCCTTTAAATTATACTTTTCCCCTTGACACTGCTCTCTGATTTCTAGAGAATTTTTTTATTATTTGGTAAGAAAATGATCTTTTCCATGGTTATTTTGTATATAAAAGAAAGATTTAGAAAGAGATCTTTTTATATATAGTTTTGTGAAAGCCTTAGTCTTTTCCTCATGATTTATCATCTCTAACGTTATTTTATGAATTTATCATTTTTGATGGTTAGATTTTCAGAAGATTTTTTAATCTGCCTGTTGCTTGCTCTCAGTTAAATTTAATGAACTTAATACAGTCATCTTGAGGTTTTTCTGGAACAGCTAGAACCAGCAGCCAACATTGGGTTTAGGGGACCAGGCAAATTCAAATGCATACACAGGTGCATCTACTTCATTCCTCTTTTATTATAATTCCCTTTCTCACCATTTTATTTTGGTTTCTTTTCCTGAAATTCTCTCACGGGGCGCACGTGCTTGTCGTGGTTTAAGCCCAGCCGGCACTTGAGGTTTTTCTGGAACAGCTAGAACCAGCAGCCAACATTGGGTTTAGGGGACCAGGCAAATTCAAATGCATACACAGGTGCATCTACTTCATTCCTCTTTTATTATAATTCCCTTTCTCACCATTTTATTTTGGTTTCTTTTCCTGAAATTCTCTCACGGGGCGCACGTGCTTGTCGTGGTTTAAGCCCAGCCGGCAACTTGGGACCACGCAGCCGCTCGCTCACTCCCCGCCTCTTCCTTCCTGCCCCCGGCCCCG
>NW_009936033.1:2428-3672 GCF_000696875.1 Nestor notabilis
AGCTACTAGGAAGGAGAAAAAATGACTGCTGTAGCTGAGCCCAGGACAGTGCTGCTCTCTGCACGAGACCTTTCTTGGGAGCCACAGCTTATTACAGTGGCAAGAAGGTCTCCTGAGATACGGGAATGGATGGGGCGGAGATAAGAAGGCTGAATGGACTTGCACAAGCAGTACCTAGGGTCTTTGTTGATGTTGGTTTTGATACTGCGAGCATCCGTTTCCCAGATATCCCTCCTCTCCCAGCACGTGGGGAGCAAATACAGGTTTCAAGAGGGAAGAAAGAGCAGCAAGTCATGTTTACCAAGTACGTGCTTATTTCTAGAAACAAAATCAGGATTGCACATTTGTAAGTACGACTGCATACATAAGGCACACAGTTCTTAGGGTAGTTAAGTCATCCCAGCACACTGTAACTGAGAATGACCACCTAGAGGGCATCATGGTCAATTTGGGTGCTCCAGATCATGCATTCCAGTTTGCTCCAGTAGGGACAAAACATCCATAGGGACGAGGGAACATGTTTCGACTCCATTGCTGGCCCTCTCTTACTGCCCCTTACTGGAGTAAGGGCATGGGAACTTTAGTTTTCATTCAGCCCTTTGTTCTCAACATCCTGTTTGTTTTGGGGGTTTTACTTTTCCCTGAGGAAGATGAGGAGTCTTTCCTATCGTTGCCAGCTAATACAGAACAGTTTTTAATTCATCAGCTACTTTTTAGATGAGGTAGATTTGAAGTGGCTGTTCCCTTGTAACTTACCAGTTCTATCTTTTCCAGGTGAAAAGGAGACAGAAACTGGGCAAAAGTACTACTTTTGTTTCTCAGATTAGAAGAAGTAGTAACATACTCAAGTTCTTTCCTTGTCAAGACCTTTACTTGGATGCAAGTGTCTCCTCAGGTTTCTTAGGAGAAACAACAAAGTTCCTGGGAGAAAGAAAAGGCTTCTACAAGTGCAACCATTGCATGACCTTTTTGTCTTCTTGGACAGGTAAGTATCAGAGAGAGAGAGAGAAGTGAAACCCAGAGATGGAGAGAGGATTAAAAAGGGAAGGGACTCATCCAAGTACAGAGACTCACCAGATATACATTTGACACTTTATTTCTGCATAGATATGGTAAGAAAATTCAGGAAGGCGTAATACATGTGAAGAAATGCTGAGAACTGCAGGCAATCTGCACAATGTATTCCAGCAAATGCAAGGGCAACACATACGCGTGTACCAGTGTCCTGGGTTCAGCTACAGCAG
>NW_009936034.1:0-10263 GCF_000696875.1 Nestor notabilis
CCGTCTGGGCTTGAACCACGACATGAGGCTACATCCTCATTGGCCTGCTTTGGAGAACAGATTTGAACTTGCTTCTTCAGAAAATCTTGCAAACAATGAAGTACATATAAAATAGAATTCTCTTTGTTGTTCCTATAGAAGCGGTTTCCTTTTGCGTAGCTAATTATCACTGGAGTAGAGGCTCAAATCTAAGATGCCTATATCTGAAATGGGCACTCCATTATGTCAAGTTTTTTATTTGTCTCCCTGGCCCAATAAGTTCTTCTTCATTTGAGGAATGAAAGGGAGAAAGTAATTGACATGTTTCCCAGCCTCATGCCTTTGAAAGTACAAAACTGGAATTCAAGTGAGTTTGCTTATATTTTAACCAGAGGAGAGAAATGAACTGCCATCTCCACAGGCTGTTTTGTTTTATGCCGTATCTGACTACGCTTTTTGTGTTTCCTGCTAACAAGTTTGTGATTTTGGTCACAATTATGTGCATATTGTGCAGATTGGTGCATATGCAGCTCCAGAGTCAGAAATTTACTCATTAGAGAAGTGGTGTAAAATTGTGTACCTTAGATAAAGCAGCAAATATTTAGGAAGGCCCACAACGCGGGCCAAAATGTGGAAGCCAATTTAATGGTGCGTAAACACCTGTGTATGACTATGGATCCAGAAATATATGACAGTATTTTGTAATAGATGGCAGATGGCTTTTTTGTTGTAAAGCATGTATCCAAGAGATGAGTACAAGGTGCTTATTTATAAAGTCAGCAATGGGTGTAAGTACTAGTTTTGTTACACAGTTCCATCATGTAGTTTACATAAAATTATATAAGATTATAACATTCCATTACAGGAGTATTTATGCTAAGCTGGCTCTTTGATAGCATTTGCATTCTTCTAAGTGTCTGCATGATGACAGCAACAGTAATGAAAATAGTGAGCTTGGGGTTTTTTTGTAAATAGGCTAGAACCAGCTGTCGTTTTTGGTAGTGTAGATGAACAGTGCTTTGTAGAGCCAGGGGTAGATAATTTCTAGGCAGATTGTTTCTTAGTTATTCTTAGAAGAAGCATATGTGCTGCATATCAATGCCAGGAAATCACTTGCGGCAAGTGTGTTAGTAGCAAAAAGATACTGCTATTAATTGGTGCTTATAAATTCGAACTACTCATACATTTTAGCCAGTGATATTACAAACACAGACTATTTTAGGAATGGGAATCTAGTCTGAAATAATGTAGGTTTAATTGTTAAAACAGCATTTTTGCAAAATGCCTTTACCAGGAAATTTTGTGGCATCAGCAAAAATTATGCAAAGTTAATTACACCAATAATTTTTTGGGATATTAGTAAGAACTTCAGTGAAGACTTTCAAGGGATGTTTTTTTGGTGTTTTGGAATTCAGAATATCTGAATTGCTTCAATTTCATCAAACGGTACAATTTAACTGATCCAACTTCAAATGGATCGCAGTTTCTCTCAGGGAATCACAGGAGGAAAAACATGTGTCTTCAGAATCCATAACCATACACAAGGTAGGTATTGCAAGCTTGCCAGTAGAAAACCTAACCACAAGGTGAGCATACTGAGTTTGCCATTTGCCCCCCTAGTTATTTCTACAAACTAAGAAGCAGCTCAGCAAAAAAGGCTGAGAGAATACTAAAGCTGCTTTCCTCTAGCTGTGAATGATACACGACAATTATCTTCATTTCTAAAATGTGATCCAGATTCCTCTTATATTCTTACTAGTAGCAGTACTCATAAGGAGTATTTCCTTATTTTTCTCTAGACATTTGGAAAGCTTTTTTCAGCAAAACAAAGCAAGAAAGCTATTAAAATAAGCTGAATCAATGAAAATAAAGATTTTTTTTAATTAAAGTATATATCTATATATATGCAAACAAAAATAATTAGAATTGCAAGATATGTTCTGTGGAAACTGTTTTTTGGTGCAAAAAAATAGCCTAAGGAAAACTACATACAGTTCTCCAACCTTGGAGAAAATCAGAGGCTGAAGAGTTCTGCTGTATTTTAACTCAATGCATGGGAAGCCATGGTCCTGGCTTTGTCCCTCTGACCTTTACTAAACATAAAAATAAAACAAGAATAAAAGACTCAACACAAGTTTTAAAACATTATTCTTACAAAAAGATATTTTTTTCTCCATTAAAAAACAAAACAAAACCAAACAAACCCCTCACGTTACTGAGAAACACTCTCCACAATTTCTAGGCAAAATTTGTTTGGACAGTGCAGAATCACTAGAGGAGAAGGAAGATTGCACTGTATAATTTGTGTTTCTGATTTAAATCCAGACTTCTTTGGATGGAAAGTTCACAGACTTCTGCAGTGGCATGTAGAAATCCTAGTGGATTAGATGGTTTTGTGTAGGTTGTGAAGAAGGAGATGAAAAATGGGAAGCTAATTTCAACCTGGCTAGCACAGCATGATGGTATTACGCATATGGCCTATAATTGAAATGTTCTTTATTCTCTGAAATATTTGAAGTATCCTGCTGTGGAGATGGGCTTATTTGCTGCTGCTGCCGCTGGTTGATATTATTTTATTATGCTTTAATTTGGTAATCTTCGTCTTGTGATTAACTGTATGCAGTGCACAATTTGTATGGATCATGTTCAGCACTGCTTAAGCTACACGTTAGAACAGAGAGAAAAGAATGAGTTTGGTTTCACAGGCTTCTATCTTTGAGAGTTTTAGCATTTCAAGGATTTTTTTCATACCTTTGTGCCTAATATACTTTGTGGTTTGGTCATTTTTGGTCTGTAAACTGTCAATTAGCTTTGAATGCTATTGATTATAAATTCGGATAAAACAGATAATAAGTATCATGATAAAAGAACAGTAAGCTTTTTGTGTAGGTATCATGTTTTGCTTCTTTTTATTTCTACATTTATTCCATTTTGGTCAGAACATCTGATTCCTATTGTGATGTGACAAACAACAATAATAATACACAGATCAGTAACAGAGTTCAGATTTTAAATACAGCTAGCAAAAAATGCTTCCATCTGCTTGGAAAGCTTGGATCAAACCTTCAGAGAAGAAATCCAAGCTACTTTCATCTACTCTAAGAAATACTAAATATAATCAACTCTATCTAAAAACAAAAAAGTGGACCTTCTAAATAATAGTATAAGAATTTTTTATTTTAAAGAAAATCTATGATCCACTTGCTTTAGGTGTCTTCATTTGTCTTTTAGACCAAGCACAGTAGCTAAGGCACATTTGAGTCCTTGAATGAGCACTGGAAGATGCTCATTTGGTGCTGTTCAATTTCTTCTGCCATAATCATTTAGTTAGTACTAAAATATTTTCTAGATGGAAACCTTTGCATGAACTGAATACAGTTGGAATTTATTAAGGACATGAAAAAACTCTTTACTACAGAAAAAAATTTTTGATATTAATTGAACAATAGATCTCTGACCATTAACATTTGGGACCTGCTTTTTTTCCCTTCTTCCTAATGAATAGAAGAATGTTCAGTTAAGCACAGGATTTTTTCTTTTTATACATCTTATTCAATTTCTTGCATTTCCATGTGTGACACTTTTCGTTCAGCCCTGCGGAGAAGGACTTGGGGGTGTTGGTTGATGAGAAGCTTAACATGAGCCAGCTTCAATGTGCTCTTGCAGCCCAGAAACCAACCATATCCTGGGCTGCATCAAAAGAAGCATGACCAGTAGGTTAAAGGAGCTGATCCTGCCCCTCTACTCTGCTCTCGTGAGACCTCACTTGGAGTATTGTGTGCAGTTCTGGTGTCCTCAACATAAAAAGGACATGGAGCTGTTGGAGCAAGTCCAGAGGAGGGCCACGAGGATGACAAGAGGGCTGGAGCACCTCCCGCATGAAGACAGGCTGAGAAAGTTGGGGCTGTTCAGCCTGGAGGAGAGAAGACTGCGTGGAGACCTCATAGCAGCCTTCCAGTATCTGAAGGAGGCCTTATAGGGATGCTGGGGAGGGACTCTTCATCTGGGAGTGTAGTGGTAGGACAAGGGGTAATGGGTTCAAATGTAAATGAGAAGTTTAGATTAGATATAAGGAAGAAGTTCTTTAAAGTGAGGGTGGCGAGGCACTGGAACAGGTTGCCCAAAGAAGTGGTAAATGCTCCATTCCTGGCAGTGTTGAAGGCCGATTAGACAGATCCTTGGGCAACATGGTCTAGTGTGAGGTGTCCCTGCCCATGGCAGGGGGATTGGAACTAAATGTTGTTAAGGTCCTTTCCAACATTAACCATTCTATGATTCTATGATTCCCTTCCACAAATATAACAGGCCTGTTTTGAATGTTGTTTCTGTGCTCCAACATACTGTTTACCTCTCTCAGTATGGTATCATACTTAATGAGTAAACTCACTATTCTATCATCCAGTTCTTTAATGAAAATATTTAATAGAACAATAAAATGTACTCCTGCAAAATTCCTTCTGTGCATCCTTCTATCTTAGCAATGAACTCCTAATAATTACAGTTTGCATACAGTTTTCTGTTCTACAGTGTTATCAATTAGACTGACATTTCTTTACTAGGTTATGAGAATTTCATGAGAGAGGATGACTTTCTTAAGGAAAGATATATGACATTTATTGTTTCTTCTCTGTCCACAAAACCTGCTATCCTGCTGTGGAAGGAAATTAGATTGGCTAGATGTGTTTTGTTGTTGACAAATCCATGTTGGCTGATGTTCATTTCCTGGTTGCCTTGTAGGTGCTTATGAAAAGCTGCTATGATGATTTGTCCAAATGTATACAAAGAACTGAAGTTAAGTCAGATAACTTGTAGTACCTGGCTCCTCCTTTTAAACTTCTTTTAATGGAATGTTTTCCTCTCTCTGGTCTTTTGAGATATTCCTTTCCTATAGTATCTTTAATATGACTCTTAATGGCTCTAAAATAAAATCAGATGGCCTAACGGTCATACCTAATGGTGTTGTTCATCAGGGTCATCTGGCCTGAAAGTACATAACTTACCTAGTTAAGTACTGAGCCTAGCCCCTGGTCACACATAGACATGTGCATCTAGACACCAACTTTGAGGTGTCTTGGCGTAAGATTTACTGAAATGTAGCCATCTGGTGGCATTGTAAACACTGTGGGTACCCTTCCTGGCCTCCAGCTTCCACTCCAGATGAATATGCATCTCTTGGAGGACCTATGTCATTTCTTTTAGCCCCAAATATGTAGCTAATTTACAATAGGGTAAAATGGTATTAACACCTTTATCTAGGCAACAGAATTGTGTCCCAGCATCCAAATAAGTCCAGAAAATTTCAGTAAGTGATGTCCATTACAGGGTGATCAGAATTTCTCTGCAGGCTCCCCTAACTATATTGACTAGATCAACAATGGTTATTGTGGATACCCACCTCCACATAAAGACACTAGGTGTAGACACTGAGATCTTGATTCAGTAGCCTAGATACAGGCATTTGTGCCAATTTAGATGGCAAATGGCATCTTGCCTGGTTTCCAGTTGATAGTCCAGAAAGGCAGATGTAACCTTTAGCTCCTGTATCATACCAGATCAAATGGCATCAGATTCCTGTGTCTAGGAAATTAATGGAGACCCATAATTTCAGTCTTAATATGGAATTTAATCCTGTTCTTGGAGTTAAACTGCTATGTTTACCCTCATCTTCTGTGTCACCTAAAGTAAGCTTGTTCCCACTGAAGTGACTGGACCTTGACCTTTTGTTATTGTAAAATACAATTGCCTCTTAGAGCCCTGTTTCAGTCCATTAGCTGTGACTCATTTTTCTTATTCATTAAACAGAGAAAAATACTTAGCAGTTATAGGAGTTACAAAGGAATTACTCTTACAAAGTGGTATGAATATCCCCAGATATGAGTTATTATGTAAATCCAAGTTTTTATTTTTGTTAATGAAAGAAACTTCAGGAGCTGACATGAATTCTGAAAGGAAAGTATCTATTTTTAACAATGGATAAAATGTTTGCAGTTTCCCTTGTTGAAATTCAGGCCCTTTATAAACACAACATTTCTGAAAAGATTGATTGAAATGTGGCAATGGAAAATCTGTAATTGTCAGGAATCCAATTACGACAGACCAATCATCAGAACAAAGCTACAGTGGAATGCATGTATTAATATTATCTGAAACATTTGGTAAGCAGGAGGCCAGAAACTTCCCCAGATTTTTCTGGAAATACCTGCTTCATTAAGTTTATTGCTTTTGTTTTCAGGTCTGCTTGGGAAAGACTCTTTAGTTCTACTAAATGTCAAAACCAGGTAAATTCTTCACTGTGTGGATGGTGAGACACTGGCACAAGTTGCCCAGAGAAGCTATGGCTGCCCCATTCCTGGCAGTGTTCAAGGCAAGGTTGGATGCGGCTTTGAGCAACTTCATCTAGTGGAAGGTGTCCCTGTCCATAGCAGGGGATTTGGAACTAGATAAACTTTAAGGTCCCTCCCATGTCAAACCATTCTGTGATTCAATGAAATAATGGTGTACAGCACAGTTCTGTGCATGTAAACCAAGCGGCTTGATGTGCAGGTTCAGTTCAAGAAAATTATGAGTATAATCTCAAAAGGTCCTCTCCAACCTAAACAATTCTACAAATCAGGGGGATGGTCTTCCTAAAACTGGCTAAAAAATATCCAACCCAAAAACCAGAAAGAAATATGTAGTACAGAAAATAACCAAAGCAGCCATTAAATCCACTAATTTCATTCTCTGGCTTCAAAATATCTATTTATGTTTATTATTTTTGTAGCTAAAAGTCACCTTAAAAAATACGTCTCTCATTTCTGGAGAGTGAGTCATATGTGATGGAAGATAATATTGCCTCTTCTTCTGTCCATTTTTCCATTTTTCTCCTACCCAAAGTTCTTTGTTTCTACCCAAATTAATGATAGTTGCCTGTGTGCCTGAAGTAGTTTCAAGCTCTGCAGAGGTACATGTTTCAGAGCTGCACAGACAATATGTGTGTCTAAGAGACAGAGACAGGGCTTTAGACATATACCTCTTCAGCCTGGATTAGGAACTTTCTGTGTTCAACCTCTTGACACATATAGATGTCTGAGTCAATGTCAGTAATCTGTGTGTGAGCACAACATATTTTCTGCTGGATGGTGTGTCAAATATGTGCTTGTGTTTGGAAATGTTGCATCGTTCTGTGGAGGGTGTTCTAAACAAAATGCAAGACAGTTGGCGTTCCTTGATTATAAACTTAAGAAACTTCAGTCAGGAGTCCTTTCAGTCCTTTCACTGTGGTTGTTCTCTCATTTTCTGTGCTGAAAGGAATGCTTGTTCAGAATTATAAATTTTAAGGAAAGTCTCTATATTATTTTTCCTTCTGTACAAGCATTTACAGATTTCATCTGCTGTTCTTCATCTGCTGTTTCTCATCTGCTGTTTCTAACTGTTGGGATGAAAGTTACAGCAATTTGTGATTTGCTGGGCCAGCTTAATGTAGTTCACCAGATCAGGAAATTATAAGCAGCTCTCAGATGTCTTCCATTCCAGCTCTCTCAGAATCTGAGTGCAGTTTCAAACTCAGTTAAAGGAGAATTTTTTGCAAGTGCTGTGTCTGAAGCATCTTGGTTCTGTGTCTCTTACCTTTCCCTGGAGCTTGGGTGGTTGAAATAGTTTTCAGTTTACTGCATCAAAGGAATATTTTGTCTGAGCAAATCTTCTCTAATCCAAATGAAAGTAGGGAAAAGAAGGCCTTGATTTTTAAAGAAACAGTAACTCAGTTCTAAGCACTTTAAAATTCAGACTATTCAAAGACAAACTACCAAATCTACTACACTCTGTGCCCTTCTCCTTCCTCCCATTCACCTCTTCCCATTTCTCATCACTCCTGAACTAAATAAAAGTTTAAACAGGCTGTCAAAATGTTCCTGTCTTTTTTTCTGTGTTTGTTAGTTTCTAAGTCATGTCATTTTGCCCCAGAATGAGTGCTTTGATTCATGCCATCTGAACTTCAGAATCTTTTGCCTCCATTAAAATAAAAAATTACCAACATCTTTTCAAAACCTGGTCCTATTCTTCTGCTTTCAATCAGAACTTTTACTCATGCCTGAGTAAAAGCTAAATTGTGGGCTTTAAAAAATATACCTTTACTAAGGTTGTACTAAGGTCAGTATTTTGGAAAAAGGCATGACTGGAGGTTTACACTGGAGAGAGGAAGCTAATCTACAGCATTGCTTATTTGAGGAATGAGAATAGCAGCAAATTTTGAGTGACATTATATGATGCTTCAGCAAAAAAATGCCTTTTATTGAATGCAACCTACATTGACATAATTGTCTGTGTTTGTGTGTAGAACTTTTACTTGCATATTTTCTTTCTTTTTTTTTTTTTTTCTTAAAGCATTGTGGAAATGTTTTCTATAAGCATTTTCAGCATGAAATTCTATCATACATGCAATTACTCACACGTTTGCACTTCAGGACCCATCCTGCTTATAGGTTTGACTTGGGTTGAAATACAGGACAACCAACAAAGAAACATCTATCATAATTGTTTGAGAATTAGTTACAAACAGACAACAACAACAACAATAATAATAATGATAAACAATATAGAAGGTTGGAAGGTTTTGTTACTAGATTGATTAATGGTTCTCAGTGCATAAATATCTATGCCTAGTATTTTCTAATGCTATCTTGGCACTTTCCATTCCAACATGTTTTTTCCCTTAAGGCTATAGAGCAAAACATGTTGAATTCAGTAAAATGTGGATCATGCCTTTGTAGTAGTACCTGAGAGAAGTCCTTGTTCCTTGTTACGAGTAACACATCAAGAGGAGACATGGCGTACAAAGTTTGTGCTCACATATTCCTTTCCAAGGCAGATCTACCAGTCTGCATCCAAAGAAACTACAGCTTTCTTCTATTGGAATAGGAGTACATGTATCTTGGCTGTAATCAATGCCTGAGTAGGATTTGTGATGTGGAGTGCAATTAAATCTGGCAGCATCAATAATCAAATTTGTATCAAATGTATGTACAAATACTTGCAATGGAACTCTGCAACTTCTTTTCTTTCTTCTTTCTGTGTGTTTATGCTTTTTTTATTAGGTGTTTGTTATGATCAGTTTTTCTTTCCTGGCTGCTTTACTTTGCAGCTAAAGACTTGCAAGAGAGTGGATGAAGGAGGTTGAAAGAAACAGCCAAACACAGTCCATAGACCACACTAAAAACATTTCTCCCTATTGGTTAGCTAAGGAAAACATTTACCTTGAGGTAACCTCATCCATGTGTTAACCAGGCTGGAAAAATGCATTCACTGTTTTTTCTGAGACAATCAGCTGGTATTTTACAAAGCTTGAACAATTTCATTTGGGAGTATATCTACCAACTGCTGCAATCTCATAATACTTGCATTTCTAGATTGAAGAGGTAAAAGGGTCTTCTCGCTGCATGAAGAAATGAAGTTCCATAGTAGGAAAAAAGGGTCAACATCGATAAATTATGATGTCTTGCAGCAAATGCAAAGTCCTGAACCTAGGATAGAGACAGCAGTACAGACTGAGTATTAGTTGGCCTGAAAGCAGCTTTGCCAAAATAAAAAAACACCACAGACAAACAAATCAACCTAGGGGGACTCCATCAACAGCAAATGTCTCCACAACCACTGTGCAGTGGTTAACAGGAGTGTAACCATCAGGTCAGGCAAAGTGATTTTCCCTTCTCTCTGTCTTGCACTTGTGAGACAACATCTGGAGTCCATTATGTTTATCCCCACATGACAACGGTGACATGGACATATTGGAGCATGGCCAGGGAAAGCTTCCAAGATGTTAAGGAACTGAAGCACACAATGTATGAGGAGAGGCTGAGAGAACCATGTTTCTTCAGATCGGAAAAGAAGATTTGAGGGAATCTTATCTAAATGTGCATAATGTGACAGTGCAGAGAAAAGAGAAGCTAAAATCTCTTCAGGAGTCACACACTGAAAGGATGAGAGGCAACAGTCACTAGCTTCAATGTGGGAAATTCTCATTTGAATTTGATATAAGGAGCACATCTTTTACCATGAAAATACTCAACCATTAGAACAGGTCACAAAGATAACTGTGGGATCTCCATTCTTGGAGCCTTATACTTACATCGCAGATACTCTTCAACACTAGAGATATCATTAGATTATTTAGGCAACCGAACTGTCTCTCATGTGTACATCTTTTCTATACAGCAGCCATGGTGCCTAGACCAGTACCATATGAACTCAGTGACCATGACCCCACTGTATTAGGCTCTTTACAAAAGCAATTAGCATATTCCTGCT
>NW_009936034.1:10294-70810 GCF_000696875.1 Nestor notabilis
CTAAAGGCGTATTGCCAAACAAATTTTGGCAGAGTTTCTGAGGGAATTAATAGAACTGCTTTGAGATATTTATTAGAAGTGCCTCAGGGGGCAGCATAAGAAACAGAATTTCATGTTTCAGAAGTTTAAGATGGATTTTTTTGTAATTATCAGTTTAAGAATGAATCTACAGGAAGAGTTAGCAGGGGAGATAAGCTGAGATGAACCTTTAAAGTGAAGACATGATGTTGATGTTCAATTCAACAAAGATGGGGGAGTCAATGGAGAAACAGAAAGGGAACTGATGTGTAACTGTTCCTTCTCTCCAAGGTCTCAAAGGTCTGGTACTATTTGTAATGCTCTTCAAAATCTGCGTGATTCCGTTGAAAGAGAAAGTGACATATGCTTCAGTCAGCTGCCAACCATATGCTCCCAACAGTCAGATATTTTTCCCATTCTCAACAACTGCAACCACTATCCTTCCTGAATTTAAGAAAGCCTTCAGGAAATAACTTGAGGGAAGAATCTAGAGAAGACTATAAGTGTGATGGGGAAAGAAAGGAAACAGAGTTAGCCAACAAGCTGGCTAGTTGGATGGAGGTAATAAAAAGTTAGGATATGGCTGACCAAATGGAAGATTTGTTTCCATGAAACGCATTGGAGTCCTCTTCATTAAACAGCTGCCAAAAATAAGCAAAGTGGCTCTTTGTTATGTCTGGATGACCAGAGAGCATCAGTTGCCCAAGTGTTTTCAATTACATCTTGCGTAGAAGTTTCATTCTTTCTTCCTTGACAACACTCTTAACTACAGTGATATGCACATGCGTATGCATAGTACATGGATATGTGTTAGAACATGGGAAGCACATAATTCTGTATATTAAAAGACTGTGACTTCTCCATATGCCTAACGTTAATCAAAGGGGAAGGAAAAATCTGTGCTTGCCTAGACTCAGTTATTCCATTCTGTAGTGTAATTATAAAGATAGGATCAACCTGGAAATTACTGATTTTGCTGTTCTAATATAGAAAACTTCACCAGCTTCTTAAATAAGGAGTTACATGTGAGATCCTTTGGCCATGCATGAAGCAGGGTAGATAACTGGAGCTCTATGAAAAGCATCTTAAAGTATTGCATGAAGATGTATCAAAGCTATAGTTGCAGCAATATTTTTCATGCACATGGGCTATTTGAAAACATTTTCCCAGCTTTTCAATACACCACCTACTTGCCAAAGCTTGCTCTATTAAATGGCTGCATGAACAAAAACGCTATCACACCATCCTCCCAGATAGCACAGAAGCAAAACAGTTGGTCAATTTTTCTAATAAAAAGTGAAAAGGAGAGGAATTATTATGAAAGATCTTCTAATGTTTATATGGTATCTATTAATGATGTTACTATAATGATTTCAGGAAGTCAAGGATCCGCTACAATCTGAATAACATATTGTACTCTGATGGAAATATCTTAAGCAACCTGGAATTATTCATATACAGATTTAATACTAACAAAGAAAATACAAAAATCATATAAGTCAATCAAGCAAAACAATAAAGCACAGCTTCCCGAAGGAAAGTACTTTAGTGCATATGTGCTGGTACTCAGTCCTTGCAAAATTCAAGCCAAGGTCCAAAATTCAAGACAAGGTTGGATTGATCTCATCTTTTCCTTCTATTCCACAGTAAAATAAATGGAGATGGCTTTAAGAAAAGAAATCTTCACAAGACTCCAGTCTTGACAATTCTTCATTTGATCTCTCAGAGCAGGAAACAGGCTGCAAGTAGAAAACATTTTGGTAGAAGCTGTGGAAAGAGGAATATGAAAATGATGGTTCGATAAGAGGATTTGTGTTCTGTTCAGCACCTATTCCTGTCTAAGAATGGTTCTTTGTGAACCAGTCAGCAGGTTCAGGAGAGCTGTGACAAAAAATACGTAAATTAGAGCTTAGACAGTATACAGTGAATATATTCTAAATATGTAAGTATAAATACAGATCCAGATCCTTATATGTGTGTGGGACCCGAATGGATCCCAGTGTGAAAAGGTGAGAGGAGGTTAAATCCCTTCCCAGATTGTAGCAGACCTCTCTGGTTCTTAGAAGGACAGTCTGTAGGAAGAGAAGCTGCCTGGAACCCCATCCTGCCCACAAAGCAGAATACTTCTGAATATGGATTTCAGTAATAGACACCACGTCGGCTAATGCTGCTTTTCCATCAAAATGCTGATTTGTTGGGACCAAAATGTTTTGTGAGAAGGGTCCTAACTCAGCAAGCCTCAGCCAAAACACAGGCAGTCATTTCAAGGAACTTGGACCACTGGGCAGGTTTCTATCCAAAACTTGTGCAAATTCCTGCCAGCATGCTGGGAATCCTGCTCAGTGGGTGCAGCAGTTCAAAGATATCCACCTGTGAGCAGGGAAAGGGCTCACCCAGAATGGACACATGTTAGACACATCTGGGAGCTCTACCTCTTGCCAAACCTAGCTCCTGGCTCCCCATCTGCAGCCAGTGACTGCTGTCTGTGCAGCAGGGCTGTCCCACTTGCATGGGCTCTGCAAGCTTGGGAGCCTCACTCAGTAGCCTGCCAGCCAGACTGGCAGGAGGCTGAGAAGATAAGGAGTGGACCAGGAATCTAGTGAGCTTTAGCCTGACACATATTTTCATAGCTTCCCTTTCAGTAGAGAAGTTGCCAAAGACATTTCATCCAGTAATCCAGGGAAGAGAGAACTTGACTGGTCATTTATAGCTTGAAATGAGTTTTTAGAAAAGAGCCTTTTTCTTCTTCCCCATTACTGGTAAGTGGCTGGCATGTTGGTGTTCAGGGGAGTAGAAGATGCTGTTACACTACAAGAAGAAAAAGGATGCAAGGACTTTAAAGGGCAACTCTTACGCAGGAGGAAAACAACAATTGTGAGGAAGGGATGACATATGGCATCCTCCTTCATTCACGTAAAACCAGTGTGTCCCTCTCACTGGGAGCTGGGCCATATTTATTTATATGGCTTCCACTATTATAGTGTCTAAGCAGCTTTTAATCACTAACAGCTTTCTCTTCAGAGCCCTCCAGAGAGGTGGAATCTTCATTTAAGAGATGAGGACTGAAGCACAGATGAGGGTAGCAGCAGTTTTCACAACATGGATGTTGTTGTTTCCCTTCCACAGGAACAGAGCAGCAACCCTTCCTTTCCTGGTGCCACTAGTCCCTGGAGGACCCCTTCTGTATGAGGCTCATGTGCCCCCTGCCTCCTCCAGCATGGGCTCCAAGGGCAGCTCTTTCTGTTGTGCCCAATAAATCCACACTCGGTACAAAATATGTAGGCACATGACATGTAGGAGCACTGCAACACGCTGCTGTGCATCTTTTCTGGCACTGTAACATGCTTCTCTGGCTTTCCACAGCTGCTTCATCTTCCAACACCAGCTGCAGTAGAGCCTCATCCTCATAGGCAGAGCTGCATGTAATGAACATGACAGATACTTCTCTGCTTCCAGCTTCATTCATGAAAAAAAAGTGCTGCTGGTTCTTTTCCTTAATTTGGAAATGAATATTCAGGTACAGGTAATGACTGTGCTTTGGAAAATATCACAGTGACTAAGCAGCTCTGTTGGGAGCCTGAGAGAGGTTCTGTGGAATTTCAACATTACTTTATGAGAAAAAAATATTAAAATAAACTCTGCATTTCTCCCTTCTTTCCTTCCTGCTACAATGAATGCCACAGGACTTACCACAGCTGACTATGGAAATGAGCTAAACCTGGAAGCAACACCAAGTATGCTCTTCCTTCTCCTCAGTTCACTCTTTTTCTGTTCCTCCTTATGTAAATTTTAAATGTACTTAGGAGTACTTATTATCTCATATAAAGATTTGTTTCATCATCTTGCAAAGAACAGATGGAGAGAAAGGAAGATGAGAAAAACTGAAGAAAGGATATAAGAAAAATGAAAAAAGGATACAAGAAAAATGAAAAAAGAGGACAAACGATGAAAACTAAGGAAAGTCTAGAAAAAGAAAAGGACACAGAGACAATACATGTTTGTGGTGCCCTTTTCATCACAAATACCAACATACTTCTCAAGTTCAAAATTCACTCACCTATTGCAGTGACTATAAAATACAGTTCAGAACAACTTGGACAGTAATGACCTTACTGAAGTGCCATGACTTCAAGTATTTATTCACAGCACTGCCTTTCCTGACTGTTCACACAGCAACACTTACACTTTAAGGACCTATTTACTCATTCACAGCAAACTTCACTGTATTCCATGGTTTTCTAGATCATCGTTGGCAGAATCCTTGAGGCCAAACTGCTTCTCCATTCTGTCTTTCTCATGAGGCAATGCTAGCCTATGCTGAGAGCTGCCCAGTTGGCAAGATAGGACAACATTCCAAAGGACATTCATCTTCATAACTGCCCCTGGTGTGTCCCTCCTTCTGCCAACACAGTCTGGGCAGCTTGCAAGAGAAATCCCTCTGACAGCACTCACAGTCCTTGTAAGCACATACAGAAAGGATGCCTTCAAAACTCATTTCAGGGGCCTGATACTACTGCACACAACCTTCTGTAGCAAATCTGTGGTGTCATCAAGCTGCCCACTAGCACTGCAGAGTACCCTATTGTGATTCTCAATACAGGTAGCTAAAAAGTAGGTGCAGGTAACTAAAACAAGAGCCAGCACTTTCCATACAAGTAATGGGTAAAGGGGTTTCAGCTGCTACTATTCAGTCCAACAACCAACCAATCAACTAAGCAACCAACCAGCCATTGGTGAATGTGGGAGAGCAGTGGCCAGCTACAACACACTTTACCAGGGAGCATCATATCTCTTGTCTATACCTGGCCAGCCAAACTGATTTTAAATAAAAAGCAAATTAAAACTGAAGGAGTTACCTCCCAATATTTGTGCCCATATGAAGGCATATTAAAAGTAGCAAGACAACAACGCTCAAAGATTTACCCAAAATCACAAAGCCGAATAGTAATAGATCTGAGCACAGTACTGGGCCTATCTATTCTTTAAAGAGTGCATTCATTTTCGAAGGAATCTTGCCATTTCTGCAAAGCTACCACAAAAGTCTTGATAGTATCAAACTACTAAAACTTAGGGGTATTGTTACCTCCGGAAGCAGAGACTTAGTGGAAAAGAAGTTACAAAATTTGGTTAAAATGTGGGGAAAAAAATAAAATAAAAAAGAAAGGAAATTATGGAAGATAAATTTATTGTGGTTAATAAATGAGTGAATGTGAAGAAAATAAAAGGAATAGGGTGTAAAAGAGTTATAACAGGTATTGGAAAACTGAGGGGAGCAGAAGAAAATGAGAGACATAGAGAGGAAAGTTGGAGGTTTTCCAGGTATAAGATTTTACTCCTACACAGAGAAACATTTCCAGACAGAATCATTATTTCCCAGAAGACAATTTTTGTTCTTAGACTGGCTTTTCATGAAGTGAATTAAACTGGAGAATAATCCATAATCTGAAGAGTCTGGTGGACGTTGACAGTGGAGTGTTTTACTATCAGCTAATGCTTGATCTTTTGAATCTGTCCAGATGTTGCTTTTCTAACACTATTTTTTAATTACTGCTTCCCTGTGTATTCTAATGTTTATGTTAACTCATTCGACCAATCTTAATGCGCAGATAAACTCACACCCATTAGTGCTGCAGAGCTGAATGGAGTGTGGGCCAGCATCCATTGAAACTCATTTGGAATTTCATGACACAGATAAACCTATTTGGATTTTATCGGTGTAAAACCAGTCCGAAATATTGGGAAATTTGTTGATAAATATATATTCTATTGACAGAATTTGCAACATAAGTTCATCTTACATGTAATTGTGATAAATTTCACTTTTGCAGTCTTCCATGTGTAATATGAGACTGCAAATGTGTGTGGTAATACAATAATAATTTCTTATTGTATTTTAAAATCACAAATATGGGTATTAGCTTTGAGGTTTATGTATCTGGCTTCAGCGTGGTTACTATGATGGCATGATTTTTGTACATATACTGGACACTTAGAAAAATTATTCTTCTTAGTTTCAATGTTTTACATAATATGGTAATCAAAGATTACTCTTCTTCTGTGATCCCACTCCTTCATTCAACAAATCACCATCTTAAATTAAGTTTTACTTTACTTTTTCCTTCTTTCCCCCCCAACACATCACAGTATATCAGTAAAATATTCTAAGTACTGGTAGGTGCTATTTTGGATAGCCTTCTTACATACTAGATATAACCATTCCAGTACCATTTTCCCACAATCTGATTTTCACATGATTTTAAAGCTACATCACAATGTTTTCGCATTATTGAGAACGTAGTTGATGCGGCTGTCTTAGATAGAACTCTTCTGAATGAGACAGTCTTTCATATCAGTGATAGCAATTTATTTTTTGGCAATATAATTCTGAGGTTTTTCATATTTAAAGATAATTTAATTTGGAATGTTATTTTTATAGATATGTTACTTCTTCATTTCAAAAGCAGAAATAGTTGCTAATATCTTTAAATATAAAGTTGATCTTATTTCTGAATAGTCTTCATGGGAGGAATTATAAAGAAGACATCCATTATGCTATTAAACATCTCATTAATTTTAAAACCAAACATGTTTAATTGCAGGTTTACATGTTACAAAATACCATAGTCTTTGTAAGCAGAATTGTATTGTACTAATTTATTTGGATGCTGAGATCTTACCACTGCTTTTTTACCTTCTTCTAAAGCAAGTAATTTTAGCAAGAGTGAACAGTTTATATGTAAGACTAGAACAAAAATGGGAAGTGCAGGATTCTAGTATTAACTACAATACCTAAAGATTACCTGTAATATGAGAAGTGGATATGGATTTCTACAGATACTTGGATTTTGCATGTTAAGAATGACTTACAATGAAGGTGGTAGTCACTGATGGATATTTTTAGCCAGATCAAGACCATCTTCCCCAGTTTGCAAGAAAATATGTGCTTTATGTTTTGAAATATGTGCTCGGTTTGTGTATGTCTCTTCAAATAAATGATTTAACCTTTTAGACATTTGGCAATTAGAAGTAGGACTATTCAAATTTCAATGCATAATTGAACTACAGATGCAAATTTTGCAGAACAATGTGAGTTTCACCCTTTTGGAAATTTACCTTTTTATTTGCACTTCCAGACTACAGAACATCCCTGAGTCAAGCTTATGTTGTCAGTGCTTTAGAATTTCCCATTGGCCACCAACAAGATGTCTTATTAAAAACAGAATGAAACAAATAATCATCATAGCCCCAAGTTAGAGGAATCTTTTACTGAAAAAATAGTTTTCCCTGTTCTATTTGACTAATCACTTTTACCTGTCCTGCAGTTCCACTCATGCACAGGTCCCATACCCAATGTGAGAGCTCCATTAAATTTTGACTGCCACCTTCTGTGGCATGTGGAAACTCCACATGAACCAGTACCGCTGATAGCTAAGCTTTTATCATCTCCACACAGTGCCTCTTCAGTGATCTCTCTCATCATCTAGATGCTACACAACATTATTGCTGCCAAAATTCCTTTTCCATTCATTTCATGCACACCTACTGCACTGACCCCCTTGTGTGTTTGTGTCTTGTCCTGAAGGCTAAGTGCTGGCTGGGTGAGTGGCATGGTCATTTTGCAGGAGGCAAGAGGCAGCAGTGACATATATCCTTTAGCTACAGGATGACTATGGAAAAGGTCATCTATACAGCAGTGGAAAATAGCCTTATTGTCTTCATTATTTCAATGTGTCTGTGTTGAATTGTAATCGCTGTGTGATAATTCAGAAATTTATTCCAATTGATTTTGTATAACCAGAATAATGTCTCATTATGTTGTGTGAAACTCCACAAAGACAGACGGTGAAAAAACACATTGCTTTAGTCAGTGGTGTCCTACATGATAAGAGTTATCCTACGAAAGACATTGTCCTATCACTTTCTCTAGTGTCTGACTTTTCTGTCTTTCATTTATTACTATTTTGTTATGACAATAACAGAGATGTTGCTTTTCAAATTCATTATCATTGCTATTTCTCAACATTTCCCAAATGAAACCATGGTGAGATAGATAGAGCACCATGCTTCCATTTCCCTGATAATCACTTTCTCCAAGGAAACAGATAGGTTTCAAATTTATGTTGATAATGAAGGTGCTATTTGTCTACAGCTATCTGGGTAAGTCTTTTTTCTCTCTGTCTTTTCTTTTTCTCTTTTTTCATCTTTTTTTTTTTCCCCCCTTTTTTCGTTTCTGCACAACAGCCTTTGTGCTTTCCAGGTCACTGAAAATGGGACAAAATGCTCTGAGCTATGTGCCCTACTGAGTGGAACTGTTTTGTTCACATGCACTGATGCTCCCTTTGTAAAGAAATAAAAAATGCAGTCAGGAGAATGCAAAGGTGAATGTTTTTATTCTATGCTCTAAGTTTAACAAAACAAACACATTACTGGCTTCCTCTGTATTTGAAATATTCCATAGATGTGGTCAGGTGCTGACAATTCCATTTAAAACACCCCAGACATGTAAGAGCACTTGAAATAGTAATAATCTGTATTATTTTAAAGGATCTCAAGTGCCAACATACTCTTTGCACAAAAATGCAATGAATGTTGGCTGGCCTGAGATGCAACACAGGAGAAAAGCTGAAGTAAGGGAAATCTTTGCTACAAAGACATAGTTTTTTATCAATATGGAAAAAAAGAAGTCTCTTGCCTTTAAAAAAAAAAATGGAGATAGGGAGCTCACCCTGTCTTGAGTGCAACTCAATAGTTTTTCCTATCTGCTATTTTGTGAGATGAGTACCCTAAGACTGGTGGATTCGATTGCAAAAGAGACAGAAAAGGCAAAGACTCACAGAAATATTTCTATACAGTAAACTTTTAGTAGTCATTGGGACGGGAAAGAAAGGGAAGGGAAGGGAAGGGAAGGGAAGGGAAGGGAAGGGAAGGGAAGGGAAAAAACCAAGTTTTGAAACTATGACTGGGTAACCATGCTCATAAAAATTATTTTCTAAATATGTTTTGAGTGTTATACTGTAAAGCAAACTGAATAAAAGCCTTGTTCTTATTCATGTCTATAGAACTGCAATCCATTAAAGACTTAATCTCTAACAGACTGAAGAATTCAGTGAATGGATTTCCTTTTGCTGGGAAATCACAATTTTTACAACTATAGTATTTTGGAATATACTAACAGATGTTTTTTCTCATAACATGAGTATCTTTTTGTTGAATAATACCCACTCAGAATCATCCATACAGTATCTGACAAAAGTTCTTTCATGAACGTGAAAACAGCATATATGTACGTATATATCTATGTACACACAACTATGCACACAGGGACATAACTAAAGATTGTTTTATAGTGTAGGAAAAACTTGGTTATGCAGACTGTTACTAGAACTGATGAAAACAACCCAGCTATGTGTCCTATAACACAGAAAAAGGCATGAACCCAGCTTTCCAAAATACCAAAAACTTTGACTCACTCCAGTCCAGCATGTTTGCATGTCCATTTTCAGGAAGGGACTGGTCACTTGTTTAAGTGCTCTGCTGGAGCAGTACCAGCATGTTTAGTACTTTGCAGTACTGAGTTTTATGTGCCATTCACCACCTTTCTGCTTCCCTCGCCTTTGGAGCATGTTTTCACTTACGATTGAGGGGCAGACTGCCACTTTCTGAAGCTCTAACATTGTTGCCTCTAGAATCTGGATTTTTTTGGAAGCTTCCAAGCAATTATAAATCAGGCCTTGAGCCTGTTAAGAGTAGGAAATAAGACCAGATCTCAAGCTCAGGTAGTGCCTCTGATGGGTTCTAGAAGTACATATTCTCAAGTAAATATACATGTGAGCAGTGAAAGAAATAAATCTGATAGGTGCCTGACATCATCCTGTGCAAGATAACGGGGAAGAAGTCCTTCTGAAAAGCAGTGCTGCTCCAGCAAGGAACAGGCAAAGATGAAATAATTTATGGACTTCCTGCCCTTTTGTTTTCAGAACAAAGATGCTGTTAGAGAAGAAAGATGGAAACAGGGGACTTGACTTTGCATTTGAACTAGGGACTGGAACACTGAAATGCACCAAAACAAGAAAGTAATCAAATATTATTAATTATCTTGGACTATCTTCTATGGAGGGTAACCTTTATAATCTGCAGAGAATCTTTGATACTTAACCTGAGTTTTAGGACAAACTGCCTAACCTCAATTTTTAAATCTAGGCACGCTTCAGTTTCTAAAGTTCTCCCCAGGCACTTCAATGCAGAATTTCTTAGATTCACTGCAAAAGTTTGACATATCTTATTATGAAGAAATACTTCATTTGAAAATGTACAGAGTAGCTCTAGGAAAACAACAGTACACTCAGAAAACCTTGCCAATAGTGCAGCCTTTCTACAAATGCAACTGACCAAACTGAAATAATATTTCCCATTAACAATGAAGCTTGCAAATAGCTGTGAGTGGAATCTCTGAAGGCACTCTCACTGTAAGACTCTTAGCCAGAAAATGTTCAGAATTTATAAGTTTGTTATACTGTCCTGAGAGCACTTACAAAGAATTCTGTGGTCTCACTTGTTGTTAATAGCACTCTCACCTCTCTTTGTTGCTGTGCAAGAAACGTAGGTGGAATATTTATGCAGCGAGTCTTGTGGTATCAGTTCGTCTGAGTCAAAGATATTTCACAAGTAAAGTGACTGAATGAAACCAGTGGTTGCATGAAACCAGTCTGTCAAAATCTTATGTCCATTTCGTCCTTCTCAGCAGAATAGTGTCATTTATGTGAAATTAGTGGAGTAATGCCCACTTACAAAAGGCAGCTTTTTCCCCACCCTTTCCCATTCATTGTTCTACTTTTTCACTGGCATCTACAGTGGCATCTTACACACCCAGACATGGCTGATATCACTGTTATTGCCCACATTATGAATCAAATTGTTGATTCACACTGTTAATGTTCCATATTTTCTGAGAACTCCCCGGGATGTCATAGCCTTTTCCTTTCCTCCCAAAGAAAACTGCAAAACATGTTCCCTGTTCAGCTCAATATGTTGAGATTATTTCACTGAATAGGTTGGCGGGGAGTGAGGTGGTGGTGGAAAGGGAGGTGGGAATGAAGGAAAAGACACTCTTTACATGTATGTTTTTATTGGTTGAATTTATCAAACTTATCAAACAAACTTATCAAATTTATCAAACTCATCAAACAAAGCTGTCAGCCCTTTCGAGTGGAAAGTTCATTAATGGCAAATGCAGGGGTGTATGGGATACTGAAGGCAAGTTAAATTGTGGCTTTCTCAATATTCCCAGTTCCACTGTGTCCTCCCTGAGGCTTACTCATGTTTGGGAGACATCTCACTGATAACCAACTGGAGAGAAGGAGACTGGCAGCCTCACCACCCCAACCAGCTTCTATGAAATCTGCAAAATGCTTAGGAGAGAAACACACAGATACTACTGTCAATCCTAAGGGGTCATTTCCTTCCATCTTGAGCTTTTTTCCATTTTTTAAAAAAAACTTCCTCTCCATTTTATTTCTAAAAAAAGTCTGTAGTTTGCAAATCTCACGTTGTGCTGTGAGCCATGACTGTCATGTTGAGATAAATCAATGTCTTCAACAGCTAGATATGGTGAAGGATTTGCTAGCTGTGTGAGCAGCCCATCTGACCAGGTGCTGTATTTCTGGTACAAAGAGGGAGTACAAAGGAGTCAGCACCAGAAATAGAAGCATTTTACAGAAACATTTTCCCTTGTCATCATTTTGTTTTCCTTGGGTGCATTTTTTGTTGTCTGTGTAAGAAAGATAATGCTGCTACAAGAATAGTCAAAAGTTTTCTCTTCCTCCCACTAATGACTCTAAATCATTCTTGATAATACCCAAAATATTGTCCTACAGCAGGGGGGAGGTTTATACACTTCTGAATGAGCAAAATTTTAAATGCAAATTTTACTTGGCTGAATGCTCAGGAAGGAGGCAGTAGGTTCATTACAATAAGCAGTGGTGGAGATGCATTTCAGGGTAAAGGGCCAAGTTGTCTCATAGTGTGGTAAGGGTGAGTATGAGGAAAGCCATCCAGTACTGCTCCTCTCAGATATGGTGTATGTGCTCAGCGTAGCAAACATGATGACTGCACTATGTTGCCAGTGGCTTGACCACAACCCATTGATTCTCTGGTGCTCTGCTTAGAGGGTAGTCCATTAATCAACTTGCGCGCCAATTGAACAGGAACATTTTGCATGTTCTTCCAGCTCCAGCACAAACACCAGAAGTGTAGATCTTTAATATTATACGTAGCTGCCTTAACAAGCCATGGCGATATAGCATTCTTTTTTTTCTTTTTTTCACTCATTTTCATGCATGTAAATGAGGCTGTAAGGGTGTGCAGATATAAAGAGCTGTCAGTTACTTCATGTTCTAAATTCTTGGCAATAAAGCCATTCAGAAATACAGCTTCATGCAGGTAACAGTAGCTTTGAAAGAAGCATAAAAAATCTTCTTTCACATCACAGCATCTCCTTCATAGGTGTGCTGAAGCAGGAGACCCAATTACTTTATTTGCTGTCTGCAAACAGACAGGTAAAGAGTAAAATATTACACCCTAGCAAAGGGACCAAGCGGTGACAGCAGAAAGAGGGAGGGTAAGAAGATATAGAAACTGTGGTTTTGTTGTTACAAGGAAATCAGTACAAATCTTTGGGAAAGTGTGCTGAATAACTGGTCTTTAAATCACTGTCGGTAGTAAGGGTATTTTCAACCAGATCTTCAGTTAATAGGATTTTATATAATAGTTGTTTCCACCTGCTACACCTACAGTTGTATTAATAAAAAAGTGCACAGACATGCTGTGACCTCAGTCTGCAGCAGCACATTGGAGAATTCAGGAGTTCTCTGCTGCTTGTAAATACTCTTTCTTCCTTTGGAGATGCGCACAGGTGAATAATATCTGTGGGAACTAATAGAAACAGTTCACCAAGATAAAGTGTTCTTACATTTCTGACATGTCAAAAAAAGCTGCTTCCTTAAATAAGCCATTGAATGAATATTCTCATAGAGCACTACTGAAGCATGCAATACAGATTCACTAAAAGCCTTCTACTGCCCTCCAGATACACTTAAGAAAATAACTCCAAATGGAAGGATGACACATACAATAGCTAAAGGAAATGCAGTCACATTCCAAGGAGATGAAGAAATCATAAGCAGACACGTTCATTTCTGGAAAGTCCTTCAGGTCTTGCTTTTGACAATCTCACAAAACACTTCACAGCATACACCCATGTCTTCTCCCAAAGCTTTCAGGTTGAACCACAGGCTCTGGCTTGCCTTGCTATTGTGAGAATAACTATGAAAAGCAGTTACTTAGCAATAGGAAAGACTATTAGAAATCAGTGGCAGCCAAGCAGTTCTTCCACAGGAACTTTCTCAAACATTAAGAAAAGAGTAAGCAGAAGAACTGCAGTAGTGTTAAGGGATGGATCCTCAAGACTCTTCTATTCAATCAGGGTACCCTGGCATGCCAGCCTCAGCTGCTTGCATAGGTAATTCAAGTTCAAATTTTGCTTGTGCCATGGGACAGAAGGAAAATTTCTGTCCTGGGCCCACTGTTCGAAACAAAATTGGGAAGAGCTGGTCATGACTAGGGTTGTTTGACAGCATCTTTCAGAAAAAAAGTAGAACACTTTGACAGTCAGAAGCAAGAGAACATGATAAGAAAGTTGGGGCTGTTCAGCCTGGAGAAGAGAAGGCTGCATGGAGACCTCATAGCAGCCTTCCAGTATCTGAAGGGCGCCTGTAAAGATGGTGGGGAGAGACTCTTCATTAGGGACTGTAGCCTACATAGGACAAGGGGTAACGGCTTCAAACTTAAACAGGGGAAGTTTAGATTAGATATAAGGAAGAAGTTCTTCACAGTGAGGGTGGTGAGGCACTGGAATAGGTTGCCCAAGGAAGCTGTGAATGCTCCAACCCTGGCGGTGTTCAAGGCCAGATTGGACAGAGCCTTGGGTGACACGGTCTAGTGTGAGGCGTCCCTGCCCATGGCAGAGGAGTTGGAACTAGATGATCTTAACGTCCTTTCCAACCCAAACCATTCTATGATTCTATTATTAGCCTTGTACTAGGTCAGTGGGAATATACATGGGAACATGTAGTCACTGATCTAATTGTACTCTGGTTCTACAACTCCTTCATTTCAGATTTTCTTCTGTCCACCCAATTTAAGTAACAGTAATTTACCTGTTTTGATATACTCCAGTTGTATTAGTTTCCACCTTTGAGATAAAATCTTAAAAATTTTGCTTTTGTCTTTACATTTCACCAATTGCCACATGGAGCAAGTGGGCTATCCCCTAACTTGGTGGCAACTGAGACCTGTCAGTATCCCAGGGAACTATCTCCTAATCCTCCCAGCTGAAATGTTGCCAAGCACAACTCTTCCAACTGTTTTTGCTCCATGACATCTTAACTATTTGACCCTCGAGCTCCACAACAAAGCCTGAACTGAAACATCAAACAACTTATTCTTAAAACACCAACATGTCAAATTCTTCACAAAGGACACATAGGTCAATAGTAAATTTTCAAAAAACCATTCCTTTTTGTATGATTTTTTCAAGTGTGTAAAATCCTGGAGTAAATGCTCTTCCTAGGGTCTTTGTCTCCTGTAGAGTTACTACCTCCTCAATAAGAAAAAAGATGCTCTTGTTTAAGGCTATGGGGGGCATACTGAGCTTCCCATCCCCTCTCTTAAATGTTCTTCCTTTCTTTTCCTGAAAAATCCTGTTGAAAGGAGTATATTTCTTAGAGTGAAAGTCAGAGAGAAGGACTAGAATAGCTTCCTGCAGGCAGTTGCCAGGTTGATATATCAAAGCGATATTGCTTTCTGAATTGAGTGGTACCAATCAACTGTCAGTCTGAGCATATAATAACTGTGGTGCCAGTCATCAGGAATCTAAATGAAAGTTTCAGCTGTAGTTGTATATTTAAAGTGCCTGTTGGCTCAGTGAGGGGAATAGGAAGGGGAAGAGCTTTGCTGGCAGTGTCAAGCAAAGGATGGCATCAGAATTAAAACTTGGTGAGGCACAGAGCACCTGGATTCTCCTCCTGGAGCAGTGTGAGAGTCAGAAGACCAAAGTCATGGCATGAAATGGATCTCGCATCTGTGCCTCCTGTAATTCCAAGCCCCGTTAACTATTTTTGTGAAGAGAAGGTGAAGATTTGTATAAGCCTGTCACATTTGTCACATCCTTCCGAACTGCCTCTCCAGACTCCAGTCCAAATATAGATCTCTGAAAACTCTGCTTAGCTGCTGTCTGACTCTGTCAGTGCCTGAAATCTGTAGACACCTGACTTTTTAATGAATAAAATTCCTCAATTCTTACCAAGATGGTTACACAAACTCCCTGAGAGCCTGCAGACCTGGCACCTTTCCTTTCACCCTGCACAGGTATGGCTCTGGCTGCATGGGGGAGCCAGTGGCCCCCAGGCTGCTGGTCCAGATGGGAAGGACACAGCTGTGGGCTCAGCCATCACACTCATCCAGGGATCACAGGGCTGAGGAAGCCGGTTTCCACCTTCCCAGGACACTTCTCTGATTATCAACATAGACATGACTGTTTTGTCCCTCCTGTTGAAGCTGTTGCCTTCACATTACTAAGAATGTGTGAGGATCAGGACTTTCAGGTGAAGTCAGAGAGGGAGGATCAGGCTCTATCTGCTGTTTCCAGGGCTCTTTCAGAATACTATCATACTATGACCACTCTACACGAATAACTACTGTCTGAGCAAGGACTAAACTTTGCTTGTCGCTTCCTGTAGGAATGCCCACAGCACTGCAAGGTGCATGTTGGAAATCCTGAGGTATTGCCACCCTCAGTGTTATGACATTGGAGATCTTTTGCACATCTAGGACTGAATAAAATAACTAATGTAATGAACCGGATCACCCTTCTGTGAGGGAATCACAGGTCCTGGCAGCAGTCCTGTTTTAACAAAATTTTGCTATGTGAATCATAGTTTAATTGGATTTCATTTCTTTTATACTCTGCACTGTAAACATGAGCTAAACTATTATAACCATGCAGTACCTGTGGCTAGTGGTAAGGTCACAGCGTTGATTCAGTTTTCTGTGTACATGAGCATGACTCACCAGGCAAAGGAAAACTCTCAGACTGTAGCAGTGCAGGTATCAAAAGCAGGTAAAGCTCATCTTTTGTGGGACCACACAAGTGAGCCTTCATTCCCCAAAACCTTAGCCTGATGTCAGATTTATTGAGAGGGGTGTAGAGTCTCAGCTTCATTCCTGTCCCTCTACTCCCATTCTGCAGAGCTATGGCTCCCACCTAACTTGCGTAATTGCCTGGACAGCCACTCCCTTGCTGAATTAAGCAAAAATCTCACTATCTACTAAAAAGGTCAAAATAATATTGTATGCAGCTTTACAATTCTTGAGCTGGAACTTCTAGGAGAGTAAGATACAACAATCCCAGCAAAAAAATATAACAGAGGAGGACCACATTCCTGGCCAAAAAGAATTCTTCCTTTAATTTCATGAGTTGGAAGCATCTGTGATTCATCGAGCCATTGTAGATACACAATTAAACACTCTGCCTTTAACAATATTTGGAGGTTTGCCTTCTTAAATAATGCAAAATTGAAACTAAGGTCTCTAATGAAGAAAATGCCTTTTAAAATAAAAGTAATTTAGGGTAATTTTTAAAATATGTATTCTAAAAATTCCTCCCTTTCATTTACTTCTTCCTGTAATGAAAAAGATAAATTATTATTTCTGTGGAGTGGGATTAAATGGACATTTTAAACAGTTTCTTTGCCTTGGAAAGAATCAGATAAAGATAGTACAGGTCCGATCTCTCAGTTTATCTTAACATGGTCTTTAAAAGATGCTAACCACTGAAAAGGTGATAACCAGTTTAAAAGGATATTTAATATTAGTTTTACAAATAGATAAATGTTAACCAGATATGACTGCAGAATTTCCTACCATCTGTGCCTTTGGGGAATGCTCTACAGTAGTACTGAAGGTTCATGGCATATCTCATGCTTAGGCTCTTCGGGCTGTTTTGTCCTCCTGGATGTTGTCAATTGCATTTGCATTTCTTTTTTTTCCTCAGTATTTTGCATCCTGGTGTCTGCTGAGGAACAGATTCTTGTGCACACATCCTGTGGCATTGCTACAGGCAGATGGTTTCTATCCCAGTGCATCACTGGCAGTCCTAGAATCCTCAACTTCTTTGTTAAAGGATGTTGACTAATGTTTGCTGTGCCAGCAATAGAATAATCTTTTGTATTATCTAACTTTAGAACGGCTTTCAGAATAAGAAGGAACTAGAGTATCCAAAATTGCTTTCCATTAAATAATAAAAAATAAATTCACTTCCCCAGAATATTTGTGAAATCTTTAACCTGGAATAAAAAGGCAAAGCCAATATCAAATAGCTGAAAAATTAAACTAAAAGCATTTAGAATGGAAGCAGTGTGCCAATAGTCAATAGTGGCACTAATTAACCACTGGGAGACCTGATTATAAGGAGACCATAATAACCTTTAGTCTCTGAATCAAATTCATATCTCTTAGTGTTGACAAGCCTATTCCAAACCAGCTCCTTCACAGGGATTATTGGTTCAGATTATCTGATTTGCACCATGCAAAAAATCAGAATATATCATAACAGATGTTTCTAGACCAAATTTTTCTCCCATTTTGTTTGAAAGTTATTTTCTTTGGTTTTATGAACCATAAAGATCTACACATAGTTAAACTATCCAATGAAAATAAAAAGTAACTTGTTAAAACTGATAAAAGGAAATCTTAAGTTCTTTATTCTTGTTTATTTTTAATGTATTGTATTTATATACCCACTGGTTACCACTGCATTTGAAAGCTTATCAGGATATTAAGAAGGATAAGCAGTTACAGAAGCAGAACATCTATAAATCATCTACTAGCTGCAAGGATATTTGGGAAAAAAATTCCCTGGTGACTCCACAATTGTTGATTACCACAGTTGTTGGTATTTACTTAGACAGGACCAGGTAGGCAGTTGACTCCTTGAATTTTGATATATCTGTTTGTTAACAGCCTTAACCTTATTGGTTGTGCTGGCAGAGAATTGTGGACTGCTTCATGGGAACAAGGATATTTTATATCTTATTCGAACATTTCTTCATGAGTTTGCCCATTGTTTCTATCTTTACCAGATGACTAGCTTTATACAAGCTGCACACCAGAGATATAGAGATAAGCAGAAGGAACTGTGTAATTTAGCCAGCTCTTCAGTAGATAAAAATAAATTTTTAGCAAAGGGTTTCACCATGTAAGAACAGGTAACGCAAGTGACATCCACCAGCTGCCTTCTGCTCTCTGATGGCTGCTACAGACACCATCAGCCCTGGCAGAGTGAGAGTGGTGCTGAGTCAAATTCCTCTGCCACTTTGCATTAACCCCCCTGTTTGAAGTTGCTCATAACTTTGCTGGACTTTGGCTGGAGGACAGAGAAGGGCTGTCCCCATAAGTGTTGGCCCCAGCCATGCAGCACTGGGCTCAGAAGCTACAGGCAAGGAGGTCATCTCTCCTGCTCAGATGGGAAAGGCGGAGACGCAAGGCAAGATGAAGGATTAAAACCGGTATGGATAAGTATAAGGAAGAGAAAAATCAAGTAGGATGAGCAATAGGAGTTTTAGCAAAAAGCACTGCAAATAAGAGGCTGACAGAGGAGACACTGATAGCTATACGGCTGCTGACAGGGCCAGGCACTGAGATTAAACAAGACTTGGGATAGCGAAAGGAAGGGGACCAGGAGAGGGTCACTCTGAGATATCCTATAAGGAAGGAGCCAGAATTGAGGTAGAAAGACTGCGGCAAGGAGCCATGTTCTGAGTGTGAAAGAGCCCTGAAGTGGTGCATGGTAAGGAATTAGAGACACTGTCCATAGGGCACAGCAGGTCTGGGTAGAGAGCACCTGCATTGAAAAGCCTGTGGGAGAAGTCCAATGCTTCAGATGTGTGATGAGGAACCCAGCGTCTGCAGGGAGAAAAGGCACTAAAAGAAACAGATTAAATAAAACCATTGACTTGATATAAACTTTAATTATCTTTATCTCAAGGGGAACAAATATTGACAAGATCTAAAGCAGCTCTCCGCTTTGAGGTTAAAAGTTGCTAGGAGAAATGTAACCCTGCAACCAGTTAAAGCCATAACAGTTAGTTTTCCATCTCCTTGTCTGGTGAAGGGCTAATGTGACAGGTGCCATGAGGCATCTACAGTTATTCCAAGAAATACCAAAGCGATGTAGGAAGATGTAAGGTAATGGGTGAGTGACAATAACTGTTCATTAGTTTTCCTCCTGATCATGTCAAGGCTTTATGCGGGACTCATGGTGCGATATGATTCCCTCCAGTTGTTCCCATCAGGGAGACTGGGCTCTGTTGCAGCAGTACACTCTAAACCTCTTTCATTATGCTGCTGCAGCCCACACTGCTCTGCCTTCAGTGAACAACACTGCAAATTAACTAGATTTAACCATCCAAAGGTTGGACTTGTCAGTATTGAGTTTTGTGTAATGCTCATATATTACTTCTAACACTGTCTGGACCATATGAAATATGTCAACCTACCATCATCGCCCAGTTTCTCCATAAGCTCAAACAGTGGAATCACTTAGACTAAAAGGTGTATGAGGTGGACCACTTTTGGGGATGACTCAGTTTTCTGATGTAAGGTCCCCCAATGCATTTGTAACTGAAGCTGAAAGGCTTGTGCTGGGGAAGATAGGATTTCTGTAAGAGAAACAGTGGTCTTCTGCACAAGATAATCTGCCAACAATCCTGTCCCTATTCCTGCCAGAAAATACCTACCTAAAGCTAGGTTAGTCATTGCACTAAATGCTCTATGCAATATATAAAATGCAGTTAATATCACCCTACATACACAAAAATACTGCACAAATAGAGTTTACAATGAGTAGAGCGATAGAAAAATCTCCCAAGGACATCTGTGATTCTGTCACATGACGAGGTTTCAGTAGCATAAAGTGAATGTATCCATGGACCATGCACTGAAATATTAGGGTAAAACAAAAATACTGAGGAGCCACCTAATCACTGAGTGCTGTCCACCCAGGGCACTGAATGAGATGGTCTTGTGGAATAAACTGTGTGTGATCCTCAGTCAAACTGCCACAATTCATATACAGCAAGGGGACAGCCCAGGGCTGTACAGACAGACATGTAGATAGATACACAAAAAGCTTAATTCAGGCATTTTGTAACTTCTCAGTGCTTGCATTACAACTTTATTGTAACTTTACTGAGTGTTTAGAACATAGATTGACCAGAGGTGAAGGGTATTCTGATAGTTTTATTGAAGTTCCACTATCGCCTACATATTCTTTATATCCTTTCAGAACAAGGCATTTTAAAGTGTTATAATTGTCCTGAACCCTGTTGAAATTGTTGTCTTATTTAGTAGTCAAATTGCTGCAGCAGCAAAGTCCTACTGGACAGCCATGAGACAAAACCTTTCATAGTTCAACACTCATCGTATTACCATTCTCTTTTACTCATTTTGACATTTCACTTTTATTCAGAATATATCATGGCATCCCTTTGTGTTACCAAGGATCCATGCAACATATGTTCACTTACCTTGGACACCACATTATTCTCACTAGATTTTGATTTCTTCTATTTCTGAGGTTGACAGGCCTCAGAAACCATACAGGAGCAAGCACTTTTGTGCTCATTCAGGTACACCTTGTATGTACAGTGATGACACTGACCGCAATAGCCAACACCATTGCAGGCAAGAAACATGCATCCTAGTTCTGCTACAAGTTAGTGTCTGTGGCAGCACTTGCTCCATGACAGGTGCAAGGCAGGAGTGTTCAGTGATTCTGGCCCCAGGGAGTTAGGCTGTTGCATATATACATGGGAACACATGTTATGCTCATCTAAGAGTGGCAGGGGGGGGGCCAACCCCAAAGGGGGGGCAGGACCTGCCACAGCAGCATGTACTACCATGCAGGTGAAGGGAGGGTTCAGACTAAGCAGATCAGAGCTCTTCCTGGGACTCCCATTTTTATATTGTCCCTGTGTGATCTGGAAATTCAAAACCACAATCAGACCTAACATTTCTTAACATGTTCAATTTGGTCAAATATGAGGGTTTTTTCCTAAATGTGTTGCAGTTTTCTGTACTTTGTCAGTCGAAAGAAGATGGGAAAGTACGTATCTCAGTGAGTGTTGCAAATGTGCCCTACCAGCTTGGTGCAATATTCAAAGGATGACAATTGACATTTCAAGCCTCTTTTGCTCTAATGTGCTGAATCTGAACGGCCTAAGGTAAAGAAAGCTTGAATTTCAATTCAAAATTCAACACCCACATCCCTAAACTCAAGAGCATTTGAGGTTGGTTTTTAATGTTGATTTCTTGCAGGGATCAAACCAATTTGGTATGAAGCCAGAAAAAAAAAATGAATCCGGGGTCATCTCTGCCCTTTGCTACTGCTGTCTGGCAAATCAATCTCATGCCTAATTGAAGACTGCACTTGCAGAATATTAAAGGTAAGGAGTGTGCAATACATTTTGAGTGACACTCACCTCACTATGACGGATGCTTTCTGACAGTGTTAAGTCAGTGAAAGGATAATACCCCTCCTCTCCCGTCACAAGAGCCTGACAGCAGTCAGACAGTTGGCAGCGTGTGTCAGCCGCTGATGGTGCTGCCCAATCTGGTCTGACTGCTTCTTTGCGCCCATGCGATGTGGACAGGGGCTGCTGAGCAGCCCTCTCTGTTGCTCTCCCTTCCCTGCTCCTCAGCTTAACTCTCTGCTGGCACGTGAACCAGCTCTCTGTCTCCTCAGAAAACATTACATGGAGCAGCCTTCAGAGAAACTTTACTGAAACACTGATAAGCAGATGGTAATGGTTGCCAGTATTCGGCTCTTAGGAAAGGAAACATCAAATACACAGAGAAAATATTATAAGTAATATAAAATATTAAATATTATCTGGAATGCCTTGCACCATTAAAAGTAAGATGGAATTAGCTAATAGAGATACTGCGGTTCTTCCTACACAGATATGGCTCTTTTCTTCTCCTACCTCTATTAATAGGATTTCAGCTGCAATATTCATTTACATAGCATTTATATTGCATTAACATTAAAATAATACAGTGCTCAAGCAAACACATTCCTCCAAAAGTTTCTTTTCAGGTGTTTTCTTGGTCTGTCTGGGATATCCCTGATTCACTGTCACCTGGGCTCCAGAGCTGAGAAAGAAAGGCACCATCTCAGTCTTTGGAATGTCCTCCTGACTCTCATCAACAAACTGTCTTAATTCTTCACATTCTGGCTTATAGGTAAATCACTGAGGACTCTTCAACTAACAGTTAGCACAGAAATAGGGTTTATCAAATACAAGGTCTCTTCCTTGTATCTATAGGGTTTAGCTTGAGACCCTATTTCAGTTGCCTATGCATGGGTTTGTAGAGCTACAAGATGCTATTGTCTACCCATAAATCCAGGTAAATTAAATACTAATATCCACACAAGCATATCATCACCTCAGATGAACTTGCCTACATTCTCTTCCGAAGAGAGGCAGAATCCCAGCTTAAAAGCAGTGAATAGCAAGATGCAACATGTAGTCCTTGGAGGTGATGACCAGTTCACTGTGCACTCTGGTCCATAAACAACCTGCGGTAGACCAAACTCCCCCTGCTCATTGCAGGGGGGTTGGATTAGATGACCTTCAAAGGTCCCTTCCAACCCAAACTATTCATGATTCTATAAAACTTACACTTGGCAGAGAAATTAAGCCATTATATGTGCTGAAAGTGGTGAAGGCAGAGGAACGAATTTACAACAAATTCATTTAGGTTCTGCACTGCTCAAGTCTCCGTTTTCTCACAATCTTTTTTTCTGCAGTCTGACTAGAAAAGCTCTTGGAGGGTGAGCACGTATGGCTTGAGGCAATAATCAACCACAATCTTCCTCAGATAGTGCCAGAAAAAGCTACTGAGCATGACTTGTAACTGTCATGATCATTTCCTGATTTTTCAGAGTCTCATAGCTGAATGCCCCTGCCCTCTACATGTGGGTAGGGATCCAGAATATTCCAGCTAAGATCTACCTTTTTTAAAACTGTTTTTGTTCTGCCCTTTGGCAAAAATTCAAATGCTTGACATAGCAAAGCGTGTAAGATACACGTTTAGATCTGTTCCCCTTTAATCTACTCATCGCCTCTGCTCTTACATTGAAAGAGATGCTTATTATTGGAGCTGAGCCATGTATTTAAATCTGAGCACTTAACATGGCAGGGTCATGGTCAGTAGCAGGGACTCCCCAGGGACTCATTAGCAGCTCCAAAATTGTGTATTGATGCAGTATATATGTGTGTATATATATATGCTGCTCTGTCTCAGAAAGCTCAGGGAAAAATCCCAGTTTAACTATCTGGTGTCCTCAACATAAGAAGGACATGGAGCTGTTGGAGCAAGTCCAGAGGAGGCCATGAGGATGACAAGAGGGCTGGAGCACCTCCCGTATGAAGACAGGCTGAGAAAGTTGGGGCTGTTCAGCCTGGAGAAGAGAAGACTGTGTGGAGACCTCATAGCAGCCTTCCAGTATCTGAAGGGGGCCTATAAGGATGTTTGGGAGGGACTCTTCATTAGGGACTGTAGTGGTAGGACAAGGGGTAATGGCTTCAAACTTAAACAGGGGAAGTTTAGATTAGATATAAGGAAGAAGTTCTTTACAGTGAGGGTGGTGAGGCACTGGAATGGGTTGCCCAAGGAAACTGTGAATACTCCATCCCTGGCAGTGTTCAAGGCCAGGCTGGACAGAGCCTTGGGCAACATAGTTTAGTGGGAGGTGTCCCTGCTCATGGCAGGGGGGTTGGAACCAGATGATCTTAAGGTCCTTTCCAACCCAAACTGCTCTATGATTCTATGATTCTATGATTCTATGATCATGTAAGTCGAAGCCCAGAAAAGTAGTGAGCATCTTTTCAATCACAGCCAAAGTAGGAGGCTCTCTTTCTGGTCATTATGAATTTTGTCAGCTGAAACAAGCTGAATCACAAGATTTTGTTCTAACTACAGCGTGTAAGAAATCTTCCTCTTCCCTTGTTCACCAGGTGCAGTTTCAGTACGATTGAGTAGGACTTGAGCATGGCTGTCTTCAAGTGGACTAAATTCATGAGCAGTGGAGTAACTTAAGGACTTTGTCTGAGCCCTTACTGAAAGAATTTGCCAACATGACTCATGAAGGACAAGCTACAGGATGATAAAAAAACAACTGAGGAAGGAAGTTTCTTTTAATTTTTGTTCATTTATTTCCTTTTTTCCACCAGTCTCTGGTATTTTCATAGCTGCTTTTATTTTTTAACCTCTCAGTAGTTTACATTACTAAGTGGCCAAAATGCACTAAGCGACTTTAACCTGCAATTCCCAACCACACCAAAAATACCGTGCAACTTTAATTATGGAGCAACTCAAACATGTGTACTTATCGTAGAACTTTGAACAAGTATTAAGTATTAATGTAGTCAATCATTTAATTAACTACCAAAGTATAGGCTATTGTGATGGTTAACCGAGGAAAGTCAAGGGTATCACATTGCTCTAAAACACCTGGGTTTTGACATAGGGGTATTTTGTGAATTATATGACTGTCTTCCCTCTTAGCCTGAGGAAAGGGAATGCAAAAGGAAAGGGCACAGGAAGGCAAGGGAAAGGGGAAGGGGAAGAAGAAGAAAGGGAAATGGAAGAAGAGTAAGAGAGAAGGGCAAGGAGAAGAAGGGGAAAGTAATAAGAAAGGCAGAACAGCAGCAAATATTTTGCTTATAAGGAAGCCTTTTGATTAGTGTAATCCCCACCATGGAAGTGAAATGTTTTTTGCTGAAATACCACAGTGCTTCTGTTTGTAAATTGCATTCTGCATCATGTCCTGGCAATATTTTTTTGGATGTTAAGCAGAATCTAGTTATATCTGACAGCAAACCTAGGATGACCAAGTAGTGGAGCAACAGCAATTTGTGGAGCACTGGAGCTCAGTGCTGCATGAAGGCAGATATTTAGCCAGAAGGTGTTTGATTTTTCAGTCCAAATGACACACTCAGGCACACCACAAGAGAAAACTTAAGTCATAAATCTCATTCTAGGGAGAGTGCCTTGCAAGGATGGAGAATCAGAAGCAAGTTAGTGTTTACACTTACGACAAAGTGCAATTTTAGATGTGCCAACCAATCACGTTTTGATATGGATAATGGTCTGAATTTGCATGTTACTAAAATGATTTAACTGGTTTTGACATTTTAGGAATTTCAGGGGAGGAGATGAAGAGAGTTTCATTGTGCTCTTTCCCATCAACTTAAAATGCAGGAGTCTGGAGTCACTGTACTAAGGAAAGGAGAGAGATGGCACATGTAACATCCATGGCAGTAATCCAGGTTCTGGATTAAAGTCCCTGATCTGATCATGCTTTCTGAAGCAAGAATTACTCCCTTTCCATTAGCTGGAGCAGCAATGTTCCACTGCTGCCCACGGGCTCTGTGTGTATTAATGAAAAGAATAATTTAAAGTTGTTAGATATAGTGTGATAAAAGTCTGAAGTGCACTACCCTAAACATACAGCATCAGATGGGGTGAAGACTGCTACTGCCTTTCTAATCTAAAATGTGTTTGGGCTGGTATTTTCAGCTGCCTTTTATGTCCAATGTTTTCTTCTCTCTTCATTACTGTTACTTTGACACTTGGCTCTAGATTCTCTAGATAAAGAATGGTGTACCTTGCTGCAAGAAAATGAGCCCCTCAGACTGCTTGTTACAAAATCACTCAGGAATCTCTGGTAATGTGTTGAGTACATGTATAGATACAGTCTTTATAATTTTGAAAAGGGCATTACAAAAAAGACTGAAACACCTCCTGCCTCATGCCTGCAGCACGGGGTTCAATTCAGTTGCCCATAGGCATCTAACAACCTCTAAGATACCCTGGAGTATCCAAGAAGCACAAAAAGGTGGTTTAAAAGAGATTCAAGCCCTTTTGAAACAGCTTCTTAAGGCCAGGTCAAAGAGCATGAGCTGTCTGAAGTGGCACTAGACAGCCATGTGTGGACAAATGAACTAAGCTCAATGAATAGGATTCTGTTTATGATTGAGACACACAAATATAGATCTCTGTATAGGGGTACCTGTATGTGTGTTAGATGGCCAAATATGTAAGTACCCACTATAGGCAAAAAAGATCAAGATCCTTACTGGTTTGCCTGACCACCAGTATCTAGTGCCATGTGAGGTTCATATCCATATGAGGTGAGCAAATGAGACCCAAAGGCCTGCAGCAGACCTGTACTTTTCTGCAGTATGAGGTGGGGGCAGGTAGAATATCCTAGAATATCTTAAATGAAACTAGACACCTATGTGGAGGCAATGGCATGGGTTGGGGGGTGGGAGGTGGGAAGCTCTTTCATTAAAGCCTAGAAAGTTTCTCCAAAGTTGGCAGCATGGACTCCACTCAGCTGCCCACACCAATGTGGTTTGTGCTATAAGAAATGGTATTCCTGGCCTCTGCTTACCAATCCAGAGACAGACTGTGGTGAGTTGCCTACAAAAGCTGCTCTGTCACTCCCCTCCTCAGATGGACAGGGGAGATAAAATATAAAGAAAGGCTCATGGGTAGAAATAAGGACATGAACAAAATAAGGACGTCATGGTCAAAACAGACTTGATTTGGGGAAATTAGTTTATTACCAGTCAGATCAGAGTAGGATAATGAGAAAATAAAACCTAAATCTTCAAACACCTTTCCCCCACTCCTCTCTTCTTCATCATGGGATCCTCTGTCCACAAGCTCCCCTTGATAGGAGCCTGCTCCAGCTCGGGCTTCCCACGGTGTCACAGCTTCATTCAGGCATCTCCCTGCTCCGGTGTGGGATCCTCCATGTGCTGCAGGTGGAGATCTGCTCCACCATGGACCTCCATGTGCTGCAGGGGCACAGCCTGCCTCACCATGGGCTGCACCAGGGCTGCAGGGGAATCTCTGCTCCAGCGCCTGGAGCACCTCCTGCCCTCCTTCTGCACTGACCTGTGTGTCTGCAGGGCTGCTTCTCTCACATATTCTCATTATTTACTCTGGCTGCTTTTGCTCAGCAGTTTTTCCCCCCTTCTTAACTATGTTATCCCAGAGGCGCTACCACCATCACTGATGGGCTTGGCCATGGGTTCATCTTGTAACCTGCTGCATTGGCTCCATCAGACACAGGGGAAGCTTCTAGCAGCTTCTCACAGAGCCACTGCTGTAACCCTGACACTACGAAAACCTTGCCATACAAACCCAATACACAGACCTTCCATTTGGTCTATGCTCTATTTGTTACCCTTGTATGGATGTCTCAGATGCATAAATGACACAAATTACATTTACATCTTCATTCACTTCAACTAGAGTCTAAACTAGTTCACATGGAGACAGATAAACTTTGTCAGAAAGGATGGCAATGTTTTTCATTTAAACCAAACTAAAAACAGGGTCATTTTATTTTTTCTTGAAAAGAAAGCAAGCTGTTGCAAAAAGCCTTCAGGAGAAAAAAGTTACAATGAAATGAAAAAGTTCTTTTGACTTTTCATTGTTATGAAGATCTTTATGGCTCAGAAGCAATCCAGTGTTTGCATGCTGGTTTTTGCATCTGGAATTAATGGAAAGCTGTGTAACACCACATTTGTTTATCTGAATATTTTCACTCAGGACTGCCTCATTATGTCTTATTATTTTCATGCTTCAGCCCTAAACTATCAACTTAAGGATCAATTATAACATTACATTTTCCTGTTAAAAAGAAGTTCATGGATCAGTGACAGACTGCTGAAACAGCAAAAATATTTTTTTTTCTCATAAAAATAACCATTTATGCAGCAGTCTCAACAATAACTTCATTAAATTATGGAAGATCTCACAATCCCCATAAATGTGTATATGGGTCTCCTGTGCCTGTGCTCTCTTGGCATATTTGCACTTACCAGAACCAAGCTATGAAAAAAGGCACTGTCTCCCTCAGTAATCTAGACTTATTTTCAGAGAAAGTCAAGTGTACTCAGGTGGCTTGGTTTTTAAGTGACTACCCCAGAACACTGAAATGTATTCGAAAGCACCAACCAGCTTTCTGAAAGTTAGATCCTATTAAATATTTTGTATTGTGCAGCTCAAACTGGCTAAGTTAAATCTCACATTAAAGCTAAAGGTAACTTTATGTTAATGACATTTGTTGCAAGTGGAGGTAGAAAATGTCTGCTATATACAACTAGAAATGCAGATACATTTCCTTTTGGTTCCATTATCCTGGTGCACATATAGATTTTTCTCCCAGATATGAAGACTACAAAATGCACACCAAACTTCAAACTCAAGTGGCCAACTCCTCCATGGTTTGGATGCTTCTCTGATATCAGGTTCTCTACACCTTTCTTCTGCTTTTTGACTCTACACTGCATGCAGCTGGTCAGTGGGTTCCAGTGACCACATCAAGGGTGTCAACAAGCGGGAGCAAAACTGGGGTATGGTTCTGCATCCAGGGATTGTTCCCTGGAGGGGTCCTTGGTGGAGCTCCACAACTTGGCATGCTTCCTGCCTGCCAATCACAGTGCCCTATAAGCAGGTCTACGAGAAGAGAGACAGACCACACTGCTGGTCTATGGAAAAGAGTAGGAAAAAAAGATGGCTGAGTTTCATGAACAAGAGGGATAAAAAGTGCTCTTCCTCCACAGAATAAAAGCTTGGATAGATGAGTCTATCAGCAGGATTTTAAAATGAGCTCTGACAAGAGATGGCAATACAACATTTGTTTCTTCTGGTAGATTTTGCAATTCAGATTTAAGCTTGTGACATGCTAGTGTATGAGAAAGCTGTCAGAAGCATTTTAAGCATAGTTATTTTTCTCTTTCCTAGGCTGCGTTAAGGTAACCTGGGTTTGTAGCTTGAAGAATTAAAGCAGAACATTTTGTAGCATTCTGAAGTATTTCTTAAATACTTTCTGTAAGACACAGATTATGCTGCATAGATGGTGGTGGGGTAATGTTTATTAGTATTCACTCGATATAACCTAATTTATTCACTGCTTCATCACCCCGAGAAATATGCACCCCTCCAAATGATATGACTAAACCATATACCTTACCATCATGCATTCTCTTTCCATAAGATTCCACAAACAATAAAGGTATGGGAAACATGTTTCTCTCTACAAGATTAATCTGTGCAGTCAGGGAGTCTAGGAGATATGACAAGGTTGATGTATTGTACGGCAATTCATTTCAGTGAAATATTTCTGAATAACTGTTGGTAGAGAACAAAGTTGGAATTTGCAGAAACGGTTGTATGTGGTATGCATTAGCGTCTCAACAGCAGGAACCCTTTAGCAGTATAGCAGCTCATTCCTAAAGGGTTCTTTTCTTAAGCCAAGATGCAGCAAAGTTGGCAGCTTGGCCCCATCCAAAGTGGTGCTAGACAAGATGCAGAACCACAGGGTTTGGACAGATGTACCACTGACAGATGGTGCTGAGATTAGTCATTATCAATCAGCTTCAACTTGCATTTATTCATCTGGTTCAGTGCCAGTCAATGATGAACCCTGACTGGTAATGCTTTATTATTGGCTAATATTTATTAAGAGTTGCTGACTGCCTAGAAGACAAAGTGGGGACATAGACCCTGCTCATGGGAAAGCACAGGCAGAGTTTGCTCATTATTACTAAGACTGATGCTCACAACTCCAGCATCAGCTCTGCTGGTGTCACTCTCTGCAGAGAGATCAAGGGTTGAATATAAGCAGAAAGACCAGCTGCCACCTCTCTCAGAGACAGTTCTACCCAATTAAGGCTGAAGTGTGCTTTTTGGGATAGCATAAGAGGAACATAAGTAGGCACTAACCTGTAGAAATCCAAGACTGGCAGTTATATGAGTATTGTATCCACTTTAAAAATGTTAAAGTAATAGCATTTTATTTTAAATCTGTACTGCATTTATGTGGCAAGGTGACCCTGCCAAGGTCAACCAACCACAGAATCCTGAACAAGGATTTGAGGACTTAACTATGGCTCAAAAAAGCCTTTCATTTCTTGTCTCAGGGGTAAAAAAGAGTACGTATGTTAGTACGTATGCAAGTATGTTGTACAGAGACATAAATTTATTAGGAGGTAGGTGGGACTGTACATCTTTCCCAGGCTTTTCCACCATTATACAATCTCATGATGTGGCAGTGACAAAGCAGACTGGCTGCATTACATCTTCTGTGAGCACCCTAAGTTTGTAACATAATACCAAACGCAACCCCCACTCCAAAACTACAAGAGTATAATGTAATACTAAGCATTATTACACTAGACTGAGACTCAACACTGAATTTCATCCCCAAACTTAACTCCTTCCTTTGATGTTATGGAGATTGAAGAATTGATGCTAAAACTAAAGACATTTGTCCTCATGTTCTGACTGCAATCTACAAATTATATTAATCTCCTCTAAAGAAAAAAAATTAAATTATGTTATAAGCAGTGGAGGACATATTGCATGTTCATTGTTGAGGTGTCACAGAAAAGTTTTCTAAAATCATCATTTCTGATACTGACTGGAAGAAAAATACATCTATAATAAATAGCTGCTTTAACAAAACTGCCCTAGCATGTCTTTTATTTGATAAGGATTAAAAGAAAATTACTGCATAATGCAATATACCCAAGTCAGCACAGCAGTAAGAGGAGTCATTTTATCTGCAGGATTAAGTCTCACAATAGAATAATCCATCACGGAAGTTACAGGAATGGAGCAAAAGAGAGAGCTAAAAAGGTTGCTCTTTGTTTCTTTTCCCCCCCAAGAGTTATAAGAAGATGATCTACGGCTATGTTTCCATAAGCAGAGTTCTTTTTCAAAGCATTTCCCAGGATCATTTCTTTTTTATATTTAACGAATTTCAGGAAGAGAGGAAGCTTGAAGTTTTATGCTTAATGTAGTTTCTGAAGAGTGGAATACGTCCACGAAGATATTCTATGTATCCTATTTTATAGCTGCCAAAAATCAAAAATTCTTTTTTTTTTTTTTTTTCCCTTGAACAAAGACTATCAATTTATGGATGTATTTAAACATTCAGACATTTCAGTGCAGCGGAGGTTTTACCTGTGTGTATACGGAATTTACAAACCTCAGGTTTTCATCACAAACATTCCCCCCAGGTTTTTTAATACCAACACTCTCCAGCACAGGCTGGACATGGTGGCTGGCTGCCCCTCCCAGGACAGAGGAGCCTTTCGGTGAGGGGACACATGGCAGGGTGGCTGCAGTCTGCCCTGGGAGGTGAAGCCCAGTGATAAAGCCTAGCTCAGAGGAGAGACCGTGACTCAGTGGCACCTTTCATGAGGCTACATTCAAGAATTAAGTAATTTATGGCTCGGGACATTTTTCTGCAAGGTAGGAAGCACAGACAGATTCAGAATCCCTGTAGATAATCCATGACACTTCCATAGATACTTTTCAGGGCTAATGTCATCTAAATTGGAAAAAAAAAAAAAAACCCACCCAAAAAAATAAGGACCTACTCAGAATTGATTCTTTAATGGAATATAGCAAATGTGAGCAATTAGTTGGTCAGTTTACTGCAGCTAATTTCTTCGTGGGAAATGAAGAGAAGGAAGGTAACATCCTTTAACATTTTTTTTTTTTAATTCATAGATAGGCTTTCAAGTAAATAACCAACTAGTTGAAAATACAAAGATTTGAAACATTTCAAGTCTTTGAGGTTCATGACAATATGATCTTAAATGCCTTATCTGTTATCAACTATTTTATGTGCAAAATATTAGATTGAGTAATGTTGTACTTAATAGCTTAAACACAAGCTCGGCTGACAACTGACACTGTTATTTTGGGGAAAAGGCACATTTTACCAAAAAAGTTTTCCTTATCTTTTTAAAAAACCCACAAAACCTAATGCAGTTTAAAAAAAATAAATAAAGAATTGAATCCACTCCAGAGAAATGTACCTGAAAAGAGATTTGTACCTTAAATAAGAGAGGTCTGAACTTGCAGCACTGACATAGATAAATAGGTTGCCTAATAGGTTGTTTACTGTGCTATTGGACCTGGAGCATGATAAAGTAAGCAGAAAAGGGACTGCATAAGCTTTATCTCCATAACAACCAAGGAAAGAACAATTACAAAAAAGCATGGAAAAACCACCTTCACAAAACAGACTTTAACCTTAGAGCAATGGGAGCAGCACAGCAAAGCACGGCTGATGTCTAAATAAGAAAAGACAGTCTTGGCTCAAAACTATTGCATCTCACACCCAGTTGGATGCTCCAGTTGGAATAATAAAAGTGTAAAGCTATCTAATACAGCAATTGGATGGAAAAATAAATTCTTTTAAAGGAATTGAATTATGACGAGTATGTTACAGAAGAATAAAAGATAACACTGCATTAAAGTGCCTTTCAGAATATACCTGTATATTAAGAAATCATTCACATAATACTTTCATTTAGCACATTTCAAGGTATCACGCTATTTTAAAATTAGCTAGTTTTTCTCTTTTTTTCACAGAAGTTTGAAAATTCAAAAAGCTCTTCACTGGAGTTTGACCTAGCTGGATGAGTTCTTTAAGGTTTTACAAGAAAAGACAGCATTCAAAAGTAGTCTTCACAGAAACCTCCTAGCTGAATAAAAAAGGGGACAGATATTTAAAAAGGAGTCCTTGGGAAGGCAGACTCACTTGCAACCTGAACTTGTTCCTACTCAAAACGTGGGCAAAACTCCTGCTGGCTTTAATGAGCACGGGATCAAGACCTCAGGTTTTCTCTTTAGATTACAAATTAAGCTCTTTGATGTTAAACTACTTTTAGGGGAAAACTTCAGCTTTAATGTACAGGCTTTCAGTAATGCAACATCTAGAAGAGCCTTACTTTGGCTAAAACTCCTGGGGGGCATTTTTTTTTGCCCTCAGGTACAACAATTTGTACCGGACATGCTACGGGTATATGTAACAGAATGGGCACAGCTACCCTGGCTGCCATTAGCAATTGCATTTAGCTCCTCCCTTCTCTCACAACCTACAAACTCTTTGCATAGTATCTCTCAGATGGTGTCATCCCAGTGGAATTACACTTCCTAGAAGAATTTAAAAGGTCTTTTAACTGGGACTACTGAAAATGGCTATTTGGCTTAGATATTTTTCCTATGCTGCTAAATACTAAATATAAAAAATAGAGAGAAAAGTTATGGGACTTTTTTTCCCACAAATAGGGCTTCTAGTAAACGAGAAGTCTTGGCACAATTTTTCACACAAATTAGGAGAGAAAGAGGCCATTTTCAATAGTAAAGCTCTTTTTTTATTAAAAATAACTCCAACGGCTGTAGAGAGCAACCCTGACCCATGAAGCAGATCCCCTGTCCCTGTCCTTTCTACTTTGGATCCTCCAGCCTGTGGTAGGGAGCAGTCCTTGTGCCTTTGGCAGCACAGCACAGCAAAGAAAGACAAGATGCTTGCCTCAGTGTCCCCACTCATGTGCAGTGCCCTTCTGCAGAACAGAAAACTCTTGCCTTCACTGAGCACACTTAACCCAATATTGAGACACTTACCTACCTACATGAAGAACTTTCATTAAGACTTCCAATCCAAATATCAATTAATTTTCTTTTAGGCAGACATGCTACAAGTAGGTACACAAAGCAAATAAACTGGGAGTGGACAGAAGAACAACTGCTACAGTTAGCAAATATGTATTTAAGATTTTCAAGCACTAGTCATTCAAGACTTTATTCTTCTTTTCCTTGCTGTCGTATGTCTCAATGAAGTTGCAATTTCATTTCTACCTATGCCAAAATACTTGAATTGCAAAATTCTTTCTCCAAAATTATGTAAAAGACCTGCCAAGGCTGAAGTTGTATCACTTTTACACTGAAACATGTAACTTCAATGATATGAAAGTAAGCTGGTTTTAGTCATTTTGCACTCTTTTGTGCATGTGTGATTTTAATGCTTTGCTCTACTGAGTACATGAAGATAGTGATATTAATTTGAGGAAAATGAGAAAATAATGTTTAGCAGATGCTGGTGTAAAGCTGCTTAGGTATGACTCTGCAGCAAGACTAGCGTATTCAGGTATTAACACTGAAATACTACCTACGAAATTAACTCTGCATCAGAAATACTGGAAGTGGCTGTTTTACCTTCAGTGGAAGATCACAGTAATCAGTAGATGAAATCTGTTGACACGACTCCTTTTTAAATCCTGCACAACTAGATGTCTTACTTCTCACTCAGGCGACAAGTAGTTTCAGACACAGTGCTACCATGACAGAAATATGGGAGAAGGGCTCCGTATGTGACATCTTCCACCACTAACTCTAGCAGCTTTCAAATGATATATTCACCAATCAGTTTTGCTTAAACTTCCTCGGAGGTACTCTTGCTGAATAGCTGAGTGGGAAAATATACTAGCACTAACAGAGTTTGTTATTCAGATCATCCTGATGTCTTTTCTTTTGGTGGTATTTGACAAGTGTTGACATTTTATACCAAACCTTACAAGTATGTATAGTACCTAATCATAAGGTGTTGCACCTGTTAGTGTGGTTCCTTTGGAAGATTGAAACTCCATCCCAGACTAGTACATACACATTCATTCTGTATACCATTCACAAGCAGTTTTCATGAAATCAGTTGTTTCTTTGCAGACTAGTGTGCAAATCCTACTTATAAATCTTACAAAAGGTTAATGATGAATAAATAATTTAACCAATATCTGGTAGATGACCTCATTTGCTTTCACAAGAGAAATCTTTTCTTAAAAGAGAAAAAAAAAGTCATAAATGAGTACCTGTGGTGGTTTGGGCTGGGATAGAGTAATCAGTAGCTGATATGGGGCCTTGTGTTGGATTTGTGCTGTAATCAGTGTTGATAATTGAGTGCTTACAGAGAGTTAAGGCCTTTTTTGCTCCTCCACTCCACCAGTGAGCAGGCTGGGGGTGCATAAGAAGTTAGGAGGGGACACAGCCAGCACAGCTGACCCCAACTGACCAAAGGGATACTTCACACAATATGGATTCATGCTTAGCATATAAAGCTGGGGGAAGAAGAAAAGGGGACTGTTCAGAGTGATGGCATTTCTATTCCCAAGTAACCGACGCATGTGATGGAGCCCTGCTGTCCTGGAGATGGCTGAACATCTGCCTGCTGATGAGAAGCGGTGAATTAATTCCTTGTTCTGTTTTGCTTGTGTGCACAACTTTTACTTTACCTGTTAAACTGTGTTTATCTCAACCCACAAGTTTCTCACTTTTACTTTTCCAGTTCTCTCCCCCATCACACTGTGGGGGGAGTGAGTAAGCGGCTGTGTGGGGCTTAGATGCTAGCTGGGGTTAAACCATGAAAGCATTATATGCCTAGGTAGATATACGTACAATGTATATTTTTTTATGCAAATTGTAATATTTTATTCAGCTGTGACATAATGAAAGGTTACACTTGCTGTACAATCTAAATAATACACCATGGTCTTGACAAGATTCTGGTGATTGACAACAGCAGTATAGCATTGTTTCAGAAGCATTTCCAAACCCCTGTTTGAACCTGACTCAACTATGAGCAAAATTAGTTTGGTCGATTTACATACACGACTAAGAACTTGGAGCAGGAAGGTTTCATAAAGCTAAAACAGCTCAGTTGACATCCTGAAGAGCTCTGCGAAGGCAAATAGCTTTCCTCAGGCAATGAGGTTTCGAACAACTTGGTGACAAGTCTGCACATGACAGGAATTCCACAATGTCTTCAGACAGCTTGTTATTGCCTGCAAATTTGCTGCCTCATCCGTATCTTTTTATATAAAAAGGTTTAAGAGCTGTTTGAAGGTAAGCAAGCACAAACAGGCTCAAAAGATTAAATACTGGAGGAGGGCTTTTTTCCAAGGCTCAAAGAACAGTCAGGTACTTATCTCTATACATGTTTGTCGTTAATGAATCTTGCCATGAACCTGTGCAATGACATTTACAGAGCGTAATCATGACAGAGTGCTCCATCTTCGGTGATGGAATTCAAGTAACATGATAGGGGCAGACAGATGGAGAAATGACAGCTCCTTTCTCAACATTTCAGCTCTGGGAAGTCAACCCTGTCTATGCATACTTCTGGGGTGGCTGCATGAAAATAACACCATCAGGATACTACTGGCACACTGTAATCATGCCATAGGGTAATACTGGATCCACCAGAAATATCAAGGTCTGATCTTGTCTCCTGACAGTCAAAAGAGTGAATTCCACAGTGTGTCTAGTGCTGAGATGCGTATTCAGTTAATGTGCAGTTCAATACAAGAACAAGGCAAAGTCATGCAGCAATGAGCAGCCCTGTTCACTTCAGTCTAGGCAGTGAGGCACTTTGCTTTTCTCAGGAAACCAACACTGCCCTCTTTGTTGTTTTGGTCTACTCATTCACATTGCTTTTCTCTCTCTTTGTTAAAAGAACCACATTAGGTGTTCCTCTCCCTTTGAGAATACAAACATTCAGATTACACCTTTACTCTGGGTTGAAAGCTTATATAAATGCCAACAACTGGAGCTCTTGGTCTCATTCTCATGACCTGTGCAGTATTTCCATGGAGTTTGTGGACAGCTGCACTTTTGGGCTCTTAAAATACCCACATACCTCTTCAGGATTCAATCAGCTTACAATATTTATGTTCTCTGATGGTCCTGTTCTGGCGACCTCACACTCTGCCCTCTTCCCCAGAAGGAACAATTTAATGTGGACATAGGGCCACTGCACTGTGTGTTTCTCATGTCACACAACTGCAAGGTGTAGGCTGCACTACTTGAGCATAAACTGTGCCAGAATCGTGGAGGGGGTGTTAATACTGGTTTCTAATTTTTAATAATGTTTTGCAATTTAAACAGCAGCTTTTCCTTTCAGTTATAGTTGTTTTCTTACTTTCTTATCTGATCTGTTCAGACATGCTTTTGCCCTCCTGTTCATCTGTGCTACCACTGCCCTGTCCTAGGCATAGCCAGTAAACCTGTCAGTGTAATATCTAGATACTGGTAAAGTAAGTCTATCTGTGAAGAAATAAGAGGTTGTTGGCAATGAAATTGCAGTCTGCAAGAAATTTCTATGAAGTAAAGTCTGTTTTGGCAACAACAGGATACATGGTATCTCAATCTTTGCTTTGCTAAATCTGGAGAGACAGGAGGAGAGGAGGGGAATCGGTATGTATCACAGCGAGCAACACGTCTGCTGAGGAAGGATTAACTTGATCCAAGGGGAGAGAGGTCAAAGGAGACTTAGATGCCTTCAGAGGGCTTGATCATCAGGAAATGCTTAGCAATCTCCTAACTCCTCACTCATAAATTACTAGTTATTTTTTGAACCTTAAGTCACTAGACAATACTAATTCATGCCCAATTGCAATTAAAAAAATTACATAACTATTCACCTAGTTGTACATTTAAGTATGATGTTTAAAGACCAGAGTTTAAAGGAGTACAAAGTTTCCAGAGTCATTTAATATGTGGCTTTATTAGTTGACAGCATTGTCTCTATTCTGCTTGTCGTGTGGTTTTGTGCATTGTAGTAATAGCAAGACAAGATTAGAGAAAATAGTCACTGCAGCATAGGATACATCTAGATTAACATTTTATATTGGAACAGTAGTCCAATTTTGAAGCTTAGGCAAGTCTCATCACATCATTTGCCACACACTGGTCTGGACTGTAGAGCAACACCTTTGAGCAGCCAGTGGACAGTAGTATTGCCTGCTTAGAGCACCTGCAGCACACAGGCACTGAAAAGCCAGGAAGAGAAAGACAGATGGCAGTGTTCAGCTCTACGAGTTTTTTTGCAGATCCTGAGATGTCCAGAACTTTCCCAAAACCTCCGTTCCAAGAGCTATGTTATTACCCGAGATTTTCTGGTTTCATCAGAAAAATATAAATTTTTGGTTCTCAGGAGTTTAGAGAAAAGCTTATGAATTTTAACTGCTGTGACTTTAAAACTAATCTTGTCATTTGGCAACTTTCCCTTTGATTTTTTAATGCTTTAAACCAGTATCTTCTAATTTTTTCTGCAGTGATAGTGACCCAGAATAATCTGTGCCAAGCTTGATTTTGAAAGAAAATTGAATTGACAATAATGTTAAGCAACAACTATCTATATGTCGATGCCTAAATATATGTTTTATATATAAGTGTAGCATCTAGAATGTGGCAGCATGCACAAAATAGCTTACTGCTGATAAGCTAGCTACTCTAGTCTTCTTTCCACATTATTATTATTTAGTGAGAAGTTAGCAACATTTAAAATGCTTGCAGAACTTATATAGTTCAAACTAAAACATCCAAATTTACCCCAAAATGAAACCAAATTGTGCAGAACATTCTAGCACTGTCTATTGGACCTCTAGTCATTGAAGTAAGACCTTTTGACGGTTCATTTATTAATAATCTTGCTTATATGATGAAAAGTTCAAAGGTTCTCAGCTTTTATCTGAAAAACTAAAGCAATTAGAATTAATATGTGAATGGAAAAAGAGCTTATGCTCTCTCCCTTTGTCTTGTACATGCATGCATCATATGAATCCCATACATTGCTTATTAACCCATCCAGAAAATTTTGAATTGGGGAACTGAAATTATTTCCAGAGTACTAGCTACTGGTGATTAGTTATAGTCATATTGATTAATACTTCACTTGAAAATAAAGCAAGCTTGGATGCTTTGTTTATATTATCTTTTTGACATGGGCTAACTGATCTGAATTTCACAACATTAACACAACCTTGTTATAATTAATCATGATGTTTTAAATGCAATGGCAAACACAACCTAAGGAAGGGGAAAAAAAAAACCCTTTCTTAATTGAGTAGCTCACATAAGAGCCAGATATTGTTAATGAAATACATTTAATAGAAAATCAGTTTGAATATGAAAGTCTATGGCAAACATTCTCCATGAGTCATACATGTTTCTCCTGAAACAAAAAGCTTGTGTAGTTGAATGACTATGGTTTTTTCTTTCAACAAACCTCTTTGTATAAAAATAATACATCATACCTTCTCCAAGTCCAAGATGGGCCAAACTGGAGTCATGTGAGCCTGAGGCAATGGACTGCCTCCGTACAACTGCTTTATTTTCTTTCCAGGAGGCAAGGAATAGCATTTAGGGAAGGCACAGACACATAGCACCTCCTTTGAATTCATCTGGCGCAGGAGCTGTGGATGCTGAATTAATGTGGCTCACAAGAGACAGGGACATGGTGAACCACGCAGCTCAGGTTGCATCTTTGGATGCAGAAAATTGGTCTGTCCATTTTGAGATGGACACATAAACTCTTAGATTTCATCTAAGAAAGATTTTGTGTTCTCTATGCTGCACTCTGTGATGAAGATACCATTAGAGGACACCAGGTCCAGTATTGATGCGTGGCTAATCAGTGAGCACCCTGACACTGTGGCATTGGCTACTCCCACTATCACTGTTGTTCTTACTTTGCACCACAGAGAAAGAAAGAGCACAGAAAGATCACATCTTAGGAAACTTTTCATGCTGGGTGATGCCCGCATCCGATTAGTTTTTCTGGGAAATGGTGCGGTCATATTTAATAGTGAGAGCAGATGCAATATCCAGCTTTACCTACGTGAAGCCTGGCAGTCTTACTGTAAACCTCTCCTGACCTCACGCTTCTCAGGCAGCAGCTGACATCAGTCAGAAGAGTTAATTCATACCCCTAACATGAAATCTTATCAAACCTGTGAAAACTTACCCAGATTCAACCAAGTGATAAATCTCTGGAAAACCTCCAGTCCATCGACTTTTTTGCTCAATTTCCTGTCTCTGACAGTGACCAGTAGCTTGAGGAGATGTATCAGAAAAGGGTAAGTATGTGGTATTCTTTCCTTGGCACTCATCCAAGCCTTGGCGAAGACACTGAGGTTAGAAAGCGATCTTAATCCACTCCTGATTTCTGAAAAGCAATCACATATGCCTTGGGTGCTCATCTAAGGTCTCGCAAAGATCAATTGAACAAAAAATATGGAGAAAGGAGTACCTTTTTTTTTTTTTTTTTTTAACAGCATTCGGAGGGCTTGAAGGATCTGAAGTACAATCCAGACATGTAAGAAGAGGAGGAGGGGGTGTCCTGGTTTCAGCTGGAATAGAGTTAATTTTCCTCCTGGTAGCTGTTACAGTGCTGTGCTTGGATTTAGTATAAGAATAATGTTGATAACACACCAATGGTTTAGTTGTTGTTCAGTAGTAATTTAAATCAAGGACTTTCCAGTTTCCTATGCTCTGCCAGTGAGGAGGTGCACAAGAAGCAGGGAGAGAGCAGAGACAGGACACCTGACCCAAACTGGCCAAAGGGCTATTCCATACCACAGCACGTCATGCCCAGTATATAAACTGGGGGGAGTTACCCGGAAGGCCCAGATCGCTGCTCGGGTCAGGCTGGGTATCGGTCGGTGGGTGGTGAGCAATTGTATTGTGCATCACTTGTGTTTCCTGAATTTTATTCCTTGTTCTCTCTTTTTCCTATTATTACTATTATTGTTGTTGTTGTTTTATCTATTATTATTCTATTTTACTTCATCTCAATTATTAAACTGTTCTTACCTCAACCTGTGGGTTTTACTTTCTTCCAGTTCTCCTCCCCATCCCACTGGTGGGGGGTGGGATGAATGAGAAGCTGTGTGGTACTTAGTTGCCAGCTGGACTTAAACCATGACAAGGGGGAATACAGAAAAAACAGATACAATATCATTTTCACATAGGAAAATTATGACATAATGACATAAATTAGCATATTATCATATGCTTTCACAAGGGAACAAATAATATTTTTAAATACAAGTTATTAGCAGCTGTTTTCCAATTAGCAGGTGTTTTAGAAGGTAGCCAGAACAGTGCTCTTTAATAAGGAAACTTGGTTACTGACAAGAATTTAATATAAAAAATATTAAATGGTACATAGAATAAAAACATTTACAGGTTTAAGGCAATGCGTTTTGCTTTAGGAAGTTAAAATGATTGTATAATTAAAAAACATTTTAGAATAATATTTAATACTAATTTAAAATGAAATTCTGTTTCCAGTTTATTAATAACCTGCAGTTTTGTTATGGAAAAAACCCCAACAATTTATTTTTAATCAAATAAAGAGTGGAAAAATTAGACTTTCCTTCTCTAAATCTTTGTTAAGATCCTATTTCCTATCATGATATGCAAGGATATAAGACTTTTCTGCTGTTTTTCTCCAAACCCCAGGTAAGGATTTGATCCATATTCTATACAAGAGCATACAATGACACCCTATATATAACAGCTGTATTGGAGAAATTGTGATGAAAAGGTATGGATAACACTATAGTTCCATCTTGGTCATCTGTTTTCTCCTTTTGTCAATATAAGGACAATGAATGTAGTCTTTTAAAGCTTTAAAACAACATATGGATCACTTTTTTAATACAGAGAAAAGAAATGCCTCCTTCATGTACAAAGGTCAATTACGCCTTGAAGTCTTGTAGAAATCAATGTAACACTGATAATGAAAGGTTACAATTTAGATGAAGCCTAGCTATGTAAGTTAATATCCAGTAATGAAAACTCGAGAAGTGTTCAAGATAAACCCAGCAGTTATAACTCTAACTAATAAAAAAGTCCTTCAAAGCAGCTTCTTCAACATTAAAAAAATTAATATAAATTTTGTGTTTGAGATAAATTCTTAAGTCTGCTCAGAGAGATAACCAAATTACAAACTTATTAAAAGGCCATCTCATACCCATTCATGACTGCATATTTTAACTGGAATTAAAAATGGTCACCTGATCTCATATTCAGTAAATAAGTTGAAAGTAATTTTTCTGGTTAAAGTGGTGCCCACTAATGTTACTACAGATAAGGGTCTGACAGATTTTCATTATGCAGTCCTATTTTTAGAGGTTTAATGCAAGTTGGCTGTCAAATCCAGCACATCGTTGCACTAAGAAATACAGTGACTCAGACCACTGAATGTGCCTTAATGCAAGAAAAGAAAAGAAATCTTGTGTTTAGCAGTATTTAGGTTAAGAGATGCAAACTAAATGTTTTTGAAGCAAAGGTGAACTACAGAGCAAACGTTTAAACTCATATAAGTTTACTGGACCTGAGGGTCGAGTTATGCCTTAGTTTAGTAACTACATTTTATGGCAGTCATCATTTAGTAAAGATCCTAATCATGTAGGTAACCTATATGTACTTAAATTCCTTGCATGTTTAAGGGAAGTTGTACATATAAACAATTTATTGCATCAGAGAAAGAAATTCTGTACTTTGGAGTACAGATACCAAGGATGGGAAAAGATCCTCAAAGCCATATGAATAAGGAGCTATCTATGCTTCAGGAGTGAAATGCTTGGCTACAGTGCCTGACTGACTCTCTCCACATCTTCCTCCACCTAGAATCCTGTGCAGCTGATTTTCCTCTTGCAAATACACCACAAGGCAGGAAGACAGAGTCATCTGAGGCATAAGCCAGCTTGCATGATTCCCTGGGATTTCATTTCAAATCTCTTCCTGAATCAAAGTAGAGGTGCAAGCTCAAGTCTTTCTGTTTAGTACTGTTCCACTTCATGCAATGGCAACATGTTCACGGGACTGTTGTCCTGTTGTTCCCATGTTGTTTCCTCCTAAATATATGAGAGAAGTTAGAAAGGCTCATTGACTTTCCTGGATAGGACTTAGTGCACTATAACCAAATCTCTTGAATGAAGAGATTCAAGTGCCTTTTTTTCATGTACAAAAGACTTTGCAAGAAGTCAAGAAAAGTCTTATGCAAGAAGCTTAGGAACCAGGTCAAGCACAAAAAATCATTTATTGGGCAATACACACAAAAAATATCTAAGGTTAATGAGCCCGACACCCTAATAAAATATCTTTGCTGGAGTGGTGAGCATTAGTTGGATGGGGAAGATCTGATTTCCAGTGGTCCCAAGAGCAGATCCTCCACTTCTATTGATTTGCTATCTTCCAAATCCCGTTTTTTTCCTTCAGAATTATCTGTCTTTCCAAGGTTGGGTTTCTCCTCCTGAACCCTCAAGCCACTGCTGAGCCCAGTCTCAACAATCTCACACCTCTCTTCAGTTTTGCCTTTTTGTCTTGCATGGCATTACCCCATGGCCTTTCTCAAATCTCTTTCTCTCTTTGCAATTCCCTCTTAAATCTGAGCCATGGTTATGCATATAGACTGTGTCAGAGCTTGGCCATAGATAGCTGAATCCCGAGGTAATAATAAGGTTAAGGTCGCCCCAGGCCTGTGCGATAACCAAATTCAGGTTCCTTTCTGATTAATATTATTAAACTGGAAGAGCTACAGTAAAAGAGAATGGTACTTTCTGTACCATCCTGGAAAAACTAATAACTGATGGCTTAATTATTAGGAACCCCCTTGGAAAAGAAAAGCTAACAATCTTAGAGCAACGTGTGGATGAGTAAGGAAGTGAAACACCACGCTGTGACTCTAAGATACTCTTTGCTTTTTCTTCTCAACTATGCACTTTCCCCATTAGTCTGAGGGATTGCAGCACTGTCAGAACTGGTTAACATGGAGAAGAGTCTGTTAGTGTCATGTGCCTGCACACAAACAGGATTTAGGCACAGGCAGAGTAAGGCAGCACAGCAGTAGTTTTGGCAGGTGTCAGAAACACAGTTCTTTGAACAAAATACATTAAAAGTACTGAGACCTGGAAGGACACTGGAGCCTGAAAATTTCCCATTTAACACCCTGAATTAATTACATAAAAAATATCCAGCACCATAATTCTTTTTTTCTTGTATGCATTTGGACCTACACATACATTAATCCATTAATTATGCTGAGAATGGCTGACAGAGTCCCTTTGGGAGTCTGGTGGAAGACCTCATTTTCCAATTTTTTTGCTAGACAATGAAAGATTTTGTTTCAAATAGATAAGGGAAGCTTTGGGCATGTTCAGAAACTTAACTATAGTTTCTGGGACACAATAAAATGAAAATTATAGTGCCTGTGGAGGTAGGAGCAAGGATTACAGTCAGAAAGAGAAACGTATAAAGCCCACCTTAAACTCCTCCTTAGATACCTATCACCTGCTCTTTTAGTATATTCAGTCCTTTATCAAGAGTACTCAAGTGATAAAATCAGGGCAGAGGATATAAATGAGCCCTTCATTTTCAGTATTCATGTTGCATTCTGTGGTAATGATTTAGATCCAAATTCTATTTAGAGCTAGGGAAAATATCTTTTAAAAAGAAGTCATTGTAAATTTTGGCAATTTTTGCATCACTTATTCATAGTCCTTTATTAAGCCAGCTCTATAAATGGCTAAACAATATAATATGAATAACATCCATTGCAGATTTTTGGTGTTTTTTCAATGAATAATTATCTATCTTGACATTTCCTAGTTGCTCAAACAGCTCTTATTCTCAGACATACAGATAATACCACTACTAATACTACATCTGGAATATGCTGAAAGTACAAAATATCCAAGACTACATTTTCAAGCAATACATAGACATTATAGCATGCAATGCCTATTAAGTTTCATAAGAATTGAGCTGCTAAATCCACATTCCTGTATGATCTCCCAGAATATAGGAGAGACATCCCTTATATTGAATTCAGCATTAATCTTCATTCTCTCTCCTTTCCATGGTGGATCTCAGTAATTCCTCTCAGCTCCCTTGCTCACAGGCTAGCTTGAATAGCTTATGTTTAATGCCATTACCACATGAAGTCCTCATAAATCCTTCTACTGGACTAGATAGCTATGAAATGTGCTGCAGGCTGTATTACATTCCTCATTCCGAAAATTTAGGGGCAAATGCTTGAAGAATGCTGTGATTAAGTTGGGTATTTTGATTACCAGTAAGCTGGAGCGCACAGGTACCATGATTTATAGTACTTCAAGGAATGGTGAGACTGAAGTGGGTATTTCTAAAGTGAAAAGAGATGCATTATAACATCAGCTGGTTCTTCATTTGCCAGCAGAAAAATGCAGCTCCTGGAAGCATCTTCCTTTATAGGTTCACTGGTACTTGGCATAATGCTTGGAACTAGCAGGTATCTAGAAAAAGGTGTTAACACTGACTTTTCTTAATCACAACACGATTAAACATTAAGGACTGGTGTTCTTTTTCACAAGTACTCAGGGTACAGCCTTTGCAGAATTTCCTGTGCCTACTTTGTCTGAGGAAGAGCACTGGTAAGTCCTTGATTACTGCTGCTGAAGGAGTAGTCAGTGCGTGGGGTGCAGTGGTGATTGATAGCCCATGAACTGCCTTTCCCTAAAGGAAGCTGATCAGCAGCTCTAATTTTCCAGTCACCTTCCTCCAGCACTTGCACCATCGTGTCCTGCCTTCCTCTTCCAGAAAGAGAAGGAACCCAAGCCTGACCTCACCTTGGTTCATCATCTTCTAGACTGTAAAACTCAGTTCTGTTTGCTGTCCTGGTAAGTCTTCAAAAGGCTGTACTTAGACAAGCCTTAAAATAGAAGGGAATCGGGCCTGACATATTTTTAGCCATATAACTAAACAGTATTGTATTCAGCAGAGAGAGGTTATTTTTACTGGATCCATAGATTGATTTCCATGGGAATTCTGTACCTCAGAGGTGAAATCCTTGTCTTAGCAGAGCTATGGAATAAAAGCTGTTTATGCCACATTTGCTGTTGGTGTTTCATATCTTTTTAGATATGTTTGCAAGCGCCTGCAGACAGGTAAATTTCAATCAAAGCTAGCTTAGGAGCAGGTTCTAAAAATAATAGGTGCAGTGGCTTGTTGCAGATCTGCATCAGAAGCTGTACTAGGTATTTTAATGGCCATGTTCCATGTAAACATAAATTAAATATAAACATGACTGTGCTTAATTTGTATTAGAAAACTGACATGAGCTCACAACACTGAAACAGGGATGGAAGCAGACAGCTATGGAGTAAATTTGGATACAACTTTTTTATTATTTGTCTTTAAAATTTTCCCACATGAAAGCATTATAATTTCATCTACACAAGAACTTTAAACTGTACATAATTTAGGAGGGATAAGAAATTTTCTTCTTCAGCTGTTCCAGACTATTGGATCTGACTACATCTGAGAAAATTTCTTGCATTAAGCAGCAGATATTCTGAAACCATATGAATGAGTACATATTCAACCAACGTTTTAATAAGAGCTCATATTTGTCAGGATCTGCACCTATACATTGACCACAGCTTTCTGCAGGGTTTGGAGGACACAATAGAGCTGTGGGGACAAGGCTTCAGGCAGCCACAGGGCCAGGCTCCCTGCAGCAGCCAGGGTTGAGCACCAGGGCAAACAGGGCAGGATCTCAGCTAGAAGCTGCAGCCTCGAGTCAGCAACTGAGGTCAGGATGAGGTCTGGAGATTGGGTTCTGGGTCAGCGTCCATCCAGGGTAGTGCCAGATGAGCTCCTGCAAGGGGAGGCCGTTCAGGTCCCTTGTAATGTTAATCTGACTCTCAGGCTTGAGTTAAGAAGGTTTTTTCGTTTGTTGGTTAAAGCTGTTAGGTTAAAAGTCATATTATAGAGAAAACTACAGGGATGACTCTTCAGAACTAAAAAGTACTGCATTTTTTCGAAGTATTTTTATATCTCACGTATGTATTCATATTACAAGTACTATTTTAAAAATACATGTTCTTAAAGTATTCTTCACCCTTTTAGAACCACTGAGTGGTGATCTGTGTCCTCACAGGAGAAACTGCTCCTTTCCTGACACTTTCTGTCATTTGGGTTGGCCTTCAGATGTGAAAACAAATCCTCCTATTTGGGATGAATAGCAGCCACAGCTGTGGTTCACAGAGCCTTGACTAATCAAATACTGCTGGTCTTCATTTTCTTCTAAAAAATACCATCTGGTGTAGGGTCTCTACAAAAAAGATGGAGACTCCCTTTTTACAAGGACAAGGGGTAATGGGTACAAGTAATTTCTGAGGTGATTCCAACTGGAACAAGAGGAAATTTTTTCATGGTGAGAACAATCAGTCATTGGAATGATCTTCCCAGGGAAGTGGTGGGTTCCCCAACACTGGACACTTTTAAGGTTCAGCTGGACAGGGTGCTGAGACATACAGTCTAGACTGTTTTTGCAAAGAAAGGTTGGACCACGTGATCTTTGAGTCCCCTTCCAACCTGGTATTCTATGAGTCTATGATCTTTGTATCAATTTCATAATAAAACTGAAATGCCTGTCAACCTCGGAAACAGGAATACAAAATTGCCAAGTGTTTCTTAATATGAGTAGGGATATTCTTAGTATAGCTGCCACCAGTGTAAAGACTAAGGTCCCCTCTGCCTGCCTGGAGCCTGACTCTGCATAGGACATCATGGAGTATGCAAAGCACATTGAAATAAGCTTGTGACTGGAATGCTAAAACATCCTGGGGGACCTGCTCTTTCCTTCCTCAGCCCTCTTGCCAGTGACATTGGCCTACTGGAGTCATCACTTTTTTTCTGAAGTCCTTAATTACCAGTTTTGAATTCTAGGGTAGTCCTCAGTCCCCAAAACTAAATTATCGCTCACTGACTTATAGTGGAAAATTGAAATCCTGTGTGATTTTGTGTATTTGATGCAAATATCTCTTTGATTGCCCTAGTTTCGTGATTCTCAAGATGTGGAATAAGTAATTTTCAAGACAAAAATTGAGAAGAACAATACGGCAAGTAGGAAGCCTGGGTCATTTCTTACAGGTTCAGATCACCCCTGATCCCAAACTTTATATGCAGTGATAAGTTAAATCATCATGAACAGATGTTCAATAAAGTGTTGCTCAGGACCCAAAAGCTTGAAATTTGGAGTACCAGACCGAGTTAATTCAATTTGTCTTAATAAAGATCTTAGTGAAGAAAGCAGTTTTTAAGATTATATCGTGATAAGGATTTGCATGTCACTATGCAGCCGGAAGGGATTTTAAGAGATCATTTATCCTGTCCACAGCACAGGACCAGCTGCAGCTATGTAATTTAGTTCACTGGCAGATTGGGAACTGAGGTTACATGGATGCTATTGCGGTGAGCGTTGCCAGTGCTCACACCACGGAGCTGGCACAGCAGTTTTGGAAATGGCTGCACCTGCACCAGCCCGCACTCTTGCAGAGCATTCCTGGCATGGTTTGGGAGTCCCAGCACGCCAGGGACTGACCACAGCAGACACACCACAGGTAGAATATAATATTTCAAAGTCCTATTGATAGGCCAATGACAATGCTGCAATTTTAGAAGACTGAATATAACCACCAAGTTCTATCTTATTCTGTCATGATGATTAACACAATTTAAATTGATAAAATAACACATGGGCTTATGAACAGAAATAAATCATAGAATAGTTTGGATTGGAAGGGACTTTTGAAGGTTTAGTCCAACCGCCTGCGATAAGGAGGGACATCTTCAGTTACACCAGGTTGCTAAAAGCTCCATTGAACCTGATCTTGAATGTTTCTGGGGATGGGGCATCTACCACTTCTCTGGGCATCCTGTTCCAGTGTTCCACCACCCACATTGTAAAGAATATCTTCCTTATATCTAGTCTAAATTGACCCTCTTTTAGTTTAAAGCCATTACGCCTTGTTCTATCACTACAGGCTGTACTAAAAAGCCTGTCCCCAAATGTCTTTTCATGGTTAAAAAACACTCTTCTTTTAATAGTCAAAACAAGACAACTTCAGAAGTTCACAACCATTGTTTCGCAGTAACTAATAGAATTAAAATATCTTCTATGTTTTTTCTTGTTAATTATTCTGTGGCTTACAAGTCAATTAAATTTAAACTGTAAAATTTGTCTAGGCCAAACTGATTTATAGCATATTTTGTGAGCTCACATTATTGGTAAAGCTACTTTGAAAATAAGGGCAATTTTTCTTGAAAACCACTAGAATTGCCTAATAAAGCTCAGTATCAGAAAAGTATTACTGAATCAAACTCATGTCAGGCACAGCCTATCTTTTCTTCTAGGAAAACATATCTCATGTATTAGTTCTGTGGGTTTTTATAACATGAAGATAGAGTAGTAAAACTTTGATAGCAAAGCCATCATACCACCTGTCCAGTATCTAATTTATATAGAGAGAAATTTTTTAAAGCAAGTGTAGAACTGTATTGCACGATCTTCAGTAATGCCAAGAACTGCCAGTCACACAGCACTTTTAATAATCAGATTTGCAGCATTGATTTGGCAGATTAGCATTTGTCACTTAAAAATATACTGGTCATAAATTGTGTGGGGTTGACCTTATTTTGGTAATATTCCCATCAGTATAAGTATTATGCTTTAGACTACAAGGATTAGACAAAAATTATGCAATACAAGATATAGGCAAAAAGAAGTAAAATATGCTATTTGATTTTTTTGCCTGGTTTCTGTCATTGACTGCTCTTGATTTATTTGAAAAGAAACCCATCATCTGTGCTCCTGAAAAATTATTTCTAAAGCAGGGAAGCTAAATTGCTTATCAACAGGTTATCTGTCATCATTCCAAACAGGTTATCTGTCATCATTTTGTTCCAAACTGTTATTACTACCTGTAGTTGGTCAAAAATTTTTATCAGAACTGTTTTGATGGAAACTGTGCTATAAAACTATTTCATTAGAAACCAAATAGTAGAGAAACAGCTTGAACATGAAAGGAATGTAAGAGGTTTTAGATAGCTACTAATCAGCATGTTCCTTAATATTATATGTTATAACTTTATGAAAATGTAATAAAACCATGTAGAAATACAGATTACTCTTCAGACATTTTCATTAAAGTAATTAAAATTTGCAAGTTAAGTTTTTGAAAGCCCACACCATGGGAAATACTGAAAATACTTTCGATGTTTCGTGAAAACAAACTTCAAAATATCAAAACTGTTCACAAGTCATCAGTTCAGAGTTATGACCAGCTCAGATACATACACAGAAAAAGGACAGGATATTATTTAATAATTTTACCAGTAAGCCAATAAAGACTGGAAAATGAAGCATGAACTTATGTTTCTGCTCTTCATAGGCAAAGGAGCCAGGTGAAATGAACCAGTTTCTGAGCTTCCTGCATCTTGCTTTTGTTCTGTCAGACTCCCATTGATAAATATTAGACATTTCTTACTTCTTCGTCTACACATTTTTCTGAGAAGTTTGAGGCTTTCTTTGTAATTACAGTCCCATTTGTTTACAGTGAGACAGTCAGGAAGTTTTTCTTCTGTACCCTCTGTTTACTGTGAGGGTGCTGAGGCACTGGCACAGGTTGCCCAGAGAAGCTGTGGCTGCCCCATCCCTGGAAGTGTTCAAGTCCAGCAACCTGGTCTGGCAGAAGGTGTCCCTGCCCATGGCAGGGGGTTGAAACTAGATGACCTTTTAAGGTCCCTCCCAGCCCAAACCATTCTATGATTCCAGGATTTTGTGAGAATATCCCTTTAGGCATCTCTGAAGTCAAAAGAATCTTCTGTTCTCTGCCTCCATTTTCTTCCTTTAATAGTCTAGCTATGTGTTTAAAGCTAAGCAGATAGTTATGTGCTTTTCCAAACTGAGGTCTCAATTAAAAACAGTCAAAAATACGTGTTTTAAGAATATTTACAGTCTTGCTGTATCCATGGAAACATGATGTCTGGAGATAGTTCCAGCAGATAACACTTTCCCCAGATGTATTAACACAGGTTTGCTAGAAACATGTCTTCCTTCATCTTATTGTCAAGTTTTCTCATCGCTCTACCTTGTAGGGCAGAGATCCTCAACACAGAATGTGAGCATCTGCTTTTCTTCTCTGTTTATGGGATTTCCCATTTTTAGACCACCTTCAGGCTAATTCAAATGAATTTCATCGTTCTTTCAAATAATTTATGGAATTGTTAAATGTATTCTATGTATTTCTGTATAATTTACAGTTGTGTATAATTTTTATCATGACATTTGTATAAATGTCAGCCTTACCAGTCACCATCTTAACGCTTTCTCTCGTTTCAACAGGGCAGGAAAGAGAAGATTCATAATTATTATTTTTAAAAGTCAGAAAAAAATACAAATGAGAAAAACACACTAGCATGTAAGGGAACACTGAAATTCATCTGTGCTTAGTCATACACTCACTGCTCATTTACTCACTGTGCTATTAATAGACAGAGGTTCTATTTTTGTTAAATAGGCTCAAGTCATATTCTTTTCATTACAATGCTCATGAGCACTATAGGATATTCAGAAACAGGATTAGAATAATAGAAAAACAACACAGAAGGGCATTGTAGCGAGTCTTTTATTTGTCATAATCTAGTACTCAAAAAGCAGAAAAGGGAAGGAATGCTTTCCAGAGAGCTGCCTCCTGCCCCGAGATACTCTCACAACCTAAATATCCATCTCACACCTTTCCCACTCATGAAACACCTTGCTAACAAGAACTACAAACAGAGAGTTGGCAGTCATTAAGGCAACATTTTCATTTCATATCTCCAAAAGCAGTTAAGTTTCTTGCCTTCAATATGCTTATTAGAAAACTTCTGACCACCCATCCACACACCCTTCTTGTGATCAGAAACTGTTTGATAATTTCCATTCAAAATATAGCTAATTAAATACTATTCAATCTTGAGGCTACTTTGTTCTTTACTTCAAAGGCATTTTTTTCACCTCTGGTGGCTATTTCATTTGCATATTTACAGGTACAAACCTGTCACTTTTCATCTTTTGTTTGGCGAAGTATCTTATTTTATGGTTAGATTACTTGCACAAGAACTCATGCATTTATAGATCTCGTTAACCACCTCATGGAAGCTGCCATAATATTTCTTCTTAGCAAATTCAAGACAGCTTATCTTTCAGTGGGAACTAAGAAAAATTACTTTGAATTAACTATGAGAGAAGTGCAAACAAGCAAACACTTAGTGGAGACTATTTTATGATAAATAGTAAACCTGCATCCTTCCCAAATTTTCAGTAACTCATTCACATTTCCATATCATAAGACTCCTCTTTTATTTCAGCACCTATTCAGTTTTAATTATTTAGAGAGATTTTCAAATTGTAAATGACATTTTAGCCTTTGAGTAATGGTTTTATCCATTTCTAGCTTCATTGGAAATGCTTTGCATGTATTTTTTGACAGTCATATCCTTATGAGAAGATCACACTCACTGACTTTCCCTCCTTTCTCATTTACACCTGTTGCATTCCCAGTTTATGGCAGTCATTCTTCTTCTTAGTCCCTGGGTGCATGACCTTGCACTTGGTATTGCACATTATCCTCCTGTTCCTATTCCACCAGTCCTCAAGGTCATCCGTCTCTTCCTGTATGATATTCTGATGCTCCTGTGTATTGATTACTGCTCCCAGCTTTGTGCCATCAGCAGATTTCATCAGCACACAGCCACTTTTTGTGCCAAGGTCACCAATAAAAACGTTACATATAACTGGCCTCAAGACCTGTCCTTGAGGAATTACACTAGCTACCTTCTTCCAGAAACACTGTTCTGCTTTTTGCAGTCTCCCTGTTGCCCAGGGTTTTTTTTTTTTCCTGCTTTACAGTACTTGCGTTGTGTATTCAGGGGCAGGTGAGTTTATTCTTTAAGATTTTACTCTCTTTCCTTTGCCCATAATGCTCATTATGTCAACAAAGCTAGAGATCAGCTTGATCTGGTGTGATCTGTCATATATTATCCCACATTGCCTTTTTTTTTCTAATTTCCATCTGCCTCTCTGTCTTTGTCTTTTCCTTCAGATGTTGCAAAGCTTTACAGACTATTCTAATCAGACAGTCTGGTAGATAGTAGGAGAGGCATATATGACTATGAACTATCTTATAAATAATTAGCAAATGCAATTGCATCTTATTTCCACGGACATAGTGGTAAAGCCAAGCCAGAACCACACCCTGTTATTAAAACAAAGCCCTAAGGTCAGGATCTAAGTCTCTTACACCTTCGTAAGTACCCTAGCTATGCATCTAGTGGTTAAAAGGACATTAGGACTTGCTTTTCCTCTCATCTCTCAGAAAAATCAGTTTCACTTCAAATGCTGAAAATAAGTAAGCTCAGTTCCTTGTTATGATAGAGGTGCCCACCTCTGGCTCAGAGAAGTTAACTGCCTGTCATAGGCAGGATGCAACTCATCCACTCTCCTTTTATATTTCTGCATTAGTAAAACCCTTTTTTCGGCTTAAAGCTTTCTCCTTGCATTATATGAGAAAGTAAGGGTGCCTTACTCAGGATTGTGAATTGCACTGGGTTCCAAAGAATCTGAAATTACTTATATTATTTCCACTTGAGAACCCTTCCTAATGTGATTTAGAAACTAGATTCTTTAAAAGAGCATAGAAAGTGATCAACAGAAAGGGTTTATTTTGTCATCATCTACTTTTTCCTGCTCATAAACAAGGAGAAATGGATAGCAAAATATCTTCTCACTAGGTTGCAAACCTTCCAGGGCAAATGTCAAACCCAGTGTTTGGCATCATCTCAGTTCCGATATTCTTTAACAACCTGATTTTCTTTTACTTTTGCACAGAAGAAGCTCAACTCAACTTTATACATATATTTTTAAGGGTCTTCAAAGGTACCCACTATGGTAAATTAGGCTTCTACATTCACAGAGATTCTTCTCTGCTTTCCTGTTCTCACATCATGTACTCAGAGATAGGCTAATTCCTCCTCTCTGAATTAGCTATGAAGAAGCATATGATACTAAGATGGCCTTACTTTATGCATGATGGGTCAGCTTCTAACACTTTCTTGGATATTTTGGTTGCTTGGCCCTTCATAAAAGCTCTCACACACCGATCAGATGCAGCTTTATGATCTTTTTGCATGTCCTCAAAAAGAAAATAATTTTAGAACTTCTAACCTTACTTCTCGACAGAGCAAAAAATAAAACTCATTAATCATGTCCTGCAGAATGTCACTATTATAGATGCTGTGGAGAGTTGCCACAGTGGCAGTAAAATATTCATATTTTCAGAAAACCAATTACAAGGTACAGTAAATCACTTAAACATGTTATTGGTGATATTCAGAAAGCAGTGAGAATTTCTTCCTGTACACATAATTACCTGAGGCAATCACTTCTTTTCATGGTCAGTGAGGGGAAAATGATAGTTGATGGTGAAAAGAGAAGCTTGTGTTTGAGAAACAGTTTCCAGCATAAAAAAAGTCACCATTTTCCACCCTTGACTTCCACAGGGCCTGAATGCAGTCTTCACCTCAGTGGTTAGCAGAAAACAAGTTGCAAAGACCTCTTTTAAATCTTTGCCAATATCCTATTGGAAGTACAGTTTGATTACTCTGAGCACTCCTGTGGTGCCCCTCGTCCATTTGATCTCAGCTTCTTATGACACCAAGACCAATGAGATTTTTCTTAGCATTGTAAAAGGAGGTAGTCACTTTCCTTTGTGATAGAGGTCCTCATTCCTAGCAGTATTCCTCAACTTCCACGTGAATGTAAGTTTATAAGAAATAAATTCTGTGTCACCATGGTTTCTCATGGTGTCAACTTTTGATGTTTTAAATCCCTCTCACAGTTTTTCCTACCAAAATACTGCCAGGTCACTGGCATGTAGCTTGGGGGATACTGGTTATTATCTGTGGCTTATGTGACCTCTTTATCTGTATGTGAGGAAACCCATGATTATTATCACCTAAGCCCCTCCCTTAGGTCCTCAGCCCTCATGCATCTGCATGCCTTTTGCATCTTATAAATCTGAACTGCTCATTCTCTGGATTGGAGTATGGCCTTTTCCCATGTTTTCCTTTTTTTTATATTTTGTAGCCGGGAACCCCAGGTGCTACCATGACAGAATGAAATAATAGTGTGAAAAAGCCCCACAGGTGTGCGTTTTTAAACCGCTGCAATCAATGGAACAATGTTGGGTATGTGGCAGTGTAACTGTGGAACAAAGGCTGCACACATTTTCTTTGCCTGGATTCTGCTAATAGTTACTATGGTAATGTAAATTAAATAATTGGCGATGTGTTGGACTATAAATACACCTGTAGATTTTGTCTTCAGTGCCCAGCTTTTAAAGCAAAGGAGTTTCACGTTAGATATAAATACAAGAAATGTTTGTCTGAAACACAATGCAAGAGAACTACTGTCATCTTCACGAAGCTCCTCTCTAGAACTGAGTGAGACGATATGTTAATTTTGGCAGAAAAGACAAAATCTCTCTTTCCTTTCTTGCCATTTCCTTGTTTTATTCCTTTCCTTCTTTTTGTCTTTCTTCTTTTCTATTTTTATTACCTTTTTTATTTATGCCTGTTAAATGGTTTCCTTTGTTTACTTTGACATCTCATCCTCAAATATCATTCCTTCACTCGTCACAGAAACTTTGTGGAGTTAAACTGCAAAGTTGATAAAATGGAGAACTATTTTTAAGCACACTTGCCTGAGTTTAATTGTTTTTGCTTGGCAGTCCCTCTAAATCTTCTCCCTGTGCTAGACCTCCTTCCTTTGCCATTAGTGGCTTGATCTTCATAACCTTCCTCTCTTGCCCTGCCAGTTCTCCCAGAAAAAAAATGGATGCTTCAAAGTATCACTGATCTTCTTTGACTACAGATTGATTAACCTGTGCTTTCTAAAGAAAGATGTCACCCAAGAGCCAGCAGACAGTAACCTTTGGTTGCAACCAGGATGAGTCTCTTGTGTTTACACTGACATAAATTGTAAATAACACCACTGAAGTCAGTGTGTAAACTCTGCACTGGTATATATCTGAAATGAGAATCAGACCTCATATGTTGTTATCTCCATATATTGATAAAAGCTTCCAACAGACCCACTACAGTAGAAATCCTATACACAGAAGTTTTAATACCCCATGGGCATAGTGCTTACTTATAAAAGTTAACTGAAATTAAGTGTCTAAACAAAGGCATGTTCTTTGAAGATCAGATACAGTTTTCCATTGATCCACTTTTGTTATCACTGTTCCGAAGCAATACTGTGATCTCTATCAGTTGTAAAAAGGTACATGACTCTGCTTTTATAGGTGAAGCGCTCAGGAGTGACACTTGGCAGCACACTGACCATTTCAGCTTTTTACAGCAACACTCTGTGATATATTTGTAACATGTTAGCCCTCCACACACATGTAAACATAACACATTTGGCTTGTAATTGCACTGTCCATGTACACACAATCTACCTCATATATAAACTGCACACATGCTCTGTGCTGGCCTGCAAAGCTTAAAATACAGCCACAATCACTTAGCACTCACTACATGAGCAGAAATCATGACATAACAAAAGCTATTTGTTAAAATGAGTAATGATCTGATCAGAATTTTTCCTACTGGTGTGCATGCATAATTTAACACACACACACACATGTGCATGCATAAAGACACACAAAACCAGGCACCTTTTGCAAAGATTATGCTATTGGCTTCAGTGAGAGCAACATTTCATCTGTGTGAAGGTAAACTGATAACAGACAAGAAATACGTTATACTTTCTTGCCCTTTGACTACCTTGCCAATGCCAATACATCTCTCTTGGGAACGTCTGTGACACAGCAAACCATTGGGTCCTCTGAAATATGGCTGAAAGTGTTTTAAATCAGCCTCCAAGACAAGTATTTCCTCTCTCTACAATATGGCAGAATTTCAAAATCCAAATAACATTGTATTTCTTGCCTAACAGGTATAATAACTTATTTTTGTCGCACCTCACACCCTATCATGAACGTTACTGCACTTGCTAGTAGGTAACTTTGTTTAAGACAGCAAAATGCATGAGACTCTATACTATGAAGACATCAGTAGCTAATTCCTAGCTAAATGGTTGGAGATTTGCAGGATTAAAATGTAACTATTTCACACTTCAAGGAGGGTATTTCATGTCCAAATTTAATGAATTAATTCTTTAGAGGACAACTGAATTACCATACTATTTTTGAATTCGATATTCAGTGACTGCTGCAGCAGAAACAATTAAAGCGAGCCTGCTGGAGCAATTAAATATCAAGAAATGAACAGCTGTAATCCCTAAAACTTTCAAACATCAAACATGCATTTACTGTCACAACATCTCCCAGAATATTTATCAATATTTAAACATAAACTATTTCCAGTTCTTTTCATAAAATGTCTTTTTGCAAAAATGCGGTTGGAATCTCTCATAATGATTAACAAACATTCTCAATTTTAAGTTACTACGGATCGTCTCTGGGGTTTTAAAGTGAAAGTAGTTGAGTAAGTAAACTTTTTTAGGTTTTCACCTAACTTGAGTCAGGGCTATAAAAACCTGGATGTGCCAATTCTAGATATACCTTTATGATGAAAGGAAACTCCTATGGAATTGAGAGGTATGCAGCTGCATTTTTGCATGGGTATGTTTGGGTATAACCTTTCACTGGACAGGAAGACACAGGAACGGTAGTCAGCCTTTGTATTAAATGTGATCCATAATACCAACAGTGTTGAATGGTGCACGTGGTTAGGAAATACACTGAATTACAATTTTAACAGTTAAGTAGACATTAGTCTGATGTTAATGAGTTACAGGTGTTAATATACGATGTCCCAATAGTCTGTGCTTTAGGAAACAGTTAAAATCAATATTAAAATAAATCAACATTTTCAGTGACAAAAGCATAGTCCTTGACAGACCAAACAAGTTTACCTTGTCATGATGTAGTTTTTTTAAGTTTACTGTTACGATGTGAGTTGTTCAAAAGTCAAAATGCAGTAGTTGCAATGAGGGACTCTGCTTTCTCTCCTAAAGTCTGTTAATTATGGCAAATCCATACAATTTAAGTTAAAATTGTGATATTGGGAGAAAATTTAGTTCCTGTTGTGGTGTAGCTGTAGTTGTGCCTGTGCACATACCCAGGGCTCTAGGTGGCCCAGGAACACACCAGCTAGTCCCTGCACAGGGGAGACAAATGGTTCGATGGGCCTATTTGATACAAACACCGACTTGAAAGAAAGTGATTGAACTCCACAACAAAACGTTTGACTAATCCTTACAGGAACTCTCCAGGTGGGAATTTTGGACAGCCACTTCCCCCAGGCAGCTCCTGCTGTGCTTAGTCCAATTACTAGACACTATTTTTGTGTTTCAGATGTGCTGATTAACTCCCTGGGTGGAGAAACTGGCAGTCCCAGGGACTCCTCCAGGCACTTTCTCCTGTAGAACTGACCAAACTTTCTACAGATTATTTTAAATAGTCAGTAGCAACTGTTCCTGAAGATGCAGAAATGGTCACACAGGGCAGTATTTTGTATTTAGTTAAGATGGAACATATTTTTTACACAGAATTCAATATAATGAATAGCAATGTTTCATGCATATGCTGGAATAATCACATAGGACCATGGCCCAGCTGAATTATAAGAATCACTGGAAGGGCTAAGAGACTATCTTTTGATACAGCTGAAGCTATCACTACAAGGGACATTTGTAACAAAGGCTCCCGTCACCTTCAGGACAATGACTGACCATCTCATTCAGAAAATGTAATTACATGCATGAACATGTTGCTGTGCAAAAGATTTGAATAAAGAAGGATTTTTAAAAATGCTCTGTCCATGAGTATCTGTGCAAAACAATAGGACATTCCTTTCCATAAACCCTACAGATAGTGTGTATATTCAGAATATTATGTCCCATTAAGATGTCAACTGCCTACAGTCTGAGCCAGTACTTGCAGTGGTTAAAGCCACATTTGCTTACCTTTCACCTAGTATTTTCTGTTCTGTGTTTTCAGAAGAAGCCACACAGGGTCAGATGTCAGCATATCTGCTTACAAATTCTGTAATAACTTTCCATGGCCAAGAATATACATACATAAATACCACCTGGCCACAGAAGAATGACCACCAGACTTCAAAGAAGTTTTAAATTCCAATAACATCAGAGCTTTACAGAGACACTTAAAATATCAGAAAGTGTTGTTTAAAATTAGCAAGAGGAAACTCTTTAAGAAAGAGAAGTGTTTATGGGTCTGCAATGCCACTAAAGCAAATGGCATGAAATCTTGAGGTTTTCTGCAAACATCTGCAAACACTAATAATGACAAATATTTTCTTTATTCTTCTCCATGACAAATATATCAGGACAGTAGGTTCTAAGTGTGTAATAGTGGCTTTGGAATGAGAATGGACAGAGGCTACAAGAGCTTCTCTTTAAACAGAAGTGAATTCTCAGCCAAAGGAAAAAGAGGACAATTCCCTACAAACTCTTGTGAAGGAGGTTTTGAAACTATCATTGCAGTAGCCAAAGAGGACAATTCATGTATCCGTTAATACTGGGGAAATAAAGCTAAAATTAATGAAGCTTTGCAAATATTTCAGTTCCTAAATGCTTTTAACTTCTGTATGACAACAGTTTCTTTGCTGGTTTCACTGCAGACATTTTTTTATTCACATTATATATGACTTCATGTTGCCATTTTATACACCCAAGTTCCAAAAAAAAGTACAAATGATTAATCACAGAAATGCCAACCGCTTCTTGTTTCCTTATTCAATTTAAAGACAAACAAGGATCTTCAAAAATACTTCAGTAAGGTATTGCCAACACCAGAAAGAAAAAGAAGAAGAAAGAAAATAACATTTCATTAGAAAATAAAAAGTAATTATTCCAGTGCATTCCATTATCTTCTTTCATTAGCAGTGATTGCTCTCCTTCAGCTGGTTCACTTAACTTGCTGTTATAATCACTCGTTTTATCAAATTTAATTTATCTACACATAATCATGTAAATTATAGGCAGTAAATCAGGTAACAAGAAATAATGACAGATAACGCAATTACTTAATTTTATTCTCCGTGCAACACAATGATAAGTTGCTTGGCTACTGTCCATCATATTTGAAAAGTCATGGCAGTCAGGTGAAGTTCCTGATGACTGGAATCCCCATTTTCAAGAAGGGGAAGGTAGAAGACCCGCAGAACTACAGACCAGTCAGTCTCATCTCTGTGCCAGGCAAAGTCTTGGAGCAGATTCTCCTGGAAAGAATGCTGAGGCACATGAAAAACAGCGAGGTGGTTGGTGACAGCCAGCATGGTTTCACTAAGGGGAAATCCTGCCTGACCAATTTGGTGGCCTTCTATGATGGGGCTACGGAACTGATGGACAGCGGCAGAGCAGTTGATGTCACCTACCTGGACTTGTGCAAAGTGTTCGACACTTTCCCACACAACCTCCTTGTCTCTAAATTGGAGAGACACCAATTTGATGGATGGACCACTCAGTGGATAAAGAACTGGCTGGATGGCCACACGCAAAGAGTTTTGGTCAATGGTTCAATGCCCACGTGGAGACCAGTAACGAGTGGTGTCCCTCAGGGATCGGTGTTGGGACCTGGGTTGTTTAACAGCTTTGTCGGTGACATGGACAATGGAATTGAGTGCGCCCTCAGCAAGTTTGCCGACAACACCAAGCTGTGTGGCTCGGCTGATACGCTGGAGGGAAGGGAATCCATCCAGAGGGACCCGGACATGCTTGTGACATGGGCTGATGCCAACCTCATG